>NC_140998.1:155696689-155699189 GCF_052327205.1 Somniosus microcephalus | reverse complement strand
GTCTGTGTGTGAGTGTGAGTGTGTGGGTGTGTGGAACTGTATGTGTGAGTGTGTGGGTGTGTGTGTGGGTATGGGTGTGTGTGAGAGTGTGTGTGTGAGTGTGTGTGAGGGGTGTGTGAGTGTGTGCATCGATGTGTGTGTGTGTTTGTGGATGTGTGTGTGTGTGGGTGTGTATGCGTGTGTGAGTGTGTGTGTGTCTACGTGCGTGTGGATGTGTATGTGTATGTGTGTGAGTGTGTGTGTCTGCATGTGAGTGTGTGTGTGCGGGAGTGTGTGAGTGTTTGGATGTGTGTGTGTGTCTGCATGTGTGTGTGTGTGTGGGCGTGGGTGTGGGTGTGTGTGAGTGTGAGTCAGTGTATGTGAGTGTGTGCGAGTGTGTGGGTGTGTGTGTGTGTGTCTGCATGTGAGTGTGTGTGGATGTGAGTGTGTGTGTGTGGATGTGAGTGTGTGTGAGTGTAAGTGTGTGTGTGTGGGTGTGAGTATGTGAGTGGGTGTGGGTGTGTGTGTGTGGATGTGAGTGTGTGTGAGTGTAAGTGTGTGTGAGTGTGGGTGTGAGTGTGTGTCTGGGTGTGAGTATGTGAGTGTGTGTGTGTGGGTGTGAGTGTGGGTGTGAGTGTGTATGTGTGTGCGAGTGTGAGTGTGTGTGCGAGTGTGAGTTGGTGTGTGTGTGTGTGAGTGTGAGTGGGGGGGTGTGAGTGTATGGGGGGTGTGAGTGTGAGTCATTGTGTGTGTGAGTGTGAGTGTGTGTGTGTGTGAGTGTGTGTGTGTGGGTGTATGTGTTTCTGTGTGAGCGTGAGTGAATGTGTGTGGGTGTGTGAGTGTGAGTTGGTGTGTGTTAGTTCGTGAGTGTGTGTGAGCGTGTGTGTGTGTGTGTGTGAGTGTGTGTTTGTGGGTGTGAGTGTGTGTGTGTAAGTGTGGGTGTGAGTGTGTGTGTGTGAGTGTGTGTGTCGGTGTGTGTGTGAGTGTGAATCAGTGTGTGTGTCGGTGTGTGTGTCAGTGTGAATCAGTGTGTGTGTCGGTGTGTGTGTGAGTGTGAATCAATGAGTGTGTGTGTGTGTGGGTGTGTGTGAGGGTGTGTCGGTGTGTGTGTGTGAGGTTGTGTTTGTGTGTGTGTGGGGTTGTGTGTATGAGAGTGTGCATGTGTGTCTGTGTGTGAGTGTGAGTGTGTGGGTGTGTGGAACTGTGTGTGTGTGAGTGTGTGGGTGAGTGTGTGGGTATGGGTGTGTGAGAGTGTGTGTGTGAGTGTGTGAGTGTGTGTGAGGGGTGTGTGTGTGAGTGTGTGCGTCGATGTGTGTGTGTGTTTGTGGATGTGTGTGTGTGTGGGTGTGTATGCGTGTGTGAGTGTGTGTGTGTGTTTGTGGATGTGTTTGTGTATGTGAGTGTGTGTGTGTCTACGTGCGTGTGGATGTGTGTGTGTATGTGTGTGAGTGTGTGTGTCTGCATGTGAGTGTGTGTGTGTGCGGGAGTGTGTGAGTGTTTGGATGTGTGTGTGTGTCTGCATGTGTGTGTGTGTGGGTGTGGGTGTGTGTGAGTGTGAGTCAGTGTATGTGAGTGTGTGCGAGTGTGTGGGTGTGTGTGTGTGTGTCTGCATGTGAGTGTGTGTGGATGTGAGTGTGTGTGTGTGGATGTGAGTGTGTGTGAGTGTAAGTGTGTGTGTGAGTGTAGGTGTGAGTATGTGAGTGGGTGTGAGTGTGTGTGTGTTTCTGGGCGTGTGTGGATGTATGTGAGTGTGTCTGTGAGTGTAAGTTTGTGTGAGTGTGTGTGTGAGTGTGGGTGTGAGTGTGTGTGTGGATGTGAGTGTGTGTGTGTGTGTGAGTGTGGGTGTGAGTGTGTATATGTGTGGGTGTGAGTGTGTGTGTGCGTGTGTGTGTGTGTTCATAAGTGTGGGTGTGAGTGTGTGTGTGTGTGTGCAAGTGTGAGTGTGTGTGAGTGTGAGTCGGTGTGTGAGTGTGTGGGGGGGTGTGAGTGTATGGGGGGGTGAGTGTGAGTCAGTGAGCGTGAGTCAGTGAGTGTGAGTCATTGTGTGTGTGTGTGAGTGTGAGTGTGTGGGTGTGTGTGAGTGTGAGTCAGTGTGTGTTAGAGTGTGAGTGCGTGTGTGTGTGTGAGTGTGTGTGTGTGAATGTGTGTGTGTGTGTGAGTGTGTGTGTGTGTGGGGGTGTGTGTGTGGGGGTGAATGTGTGTGTGTGTGCAAGTGTGAGTGTGTGTGTGAGTGTGAGTCGGTGTGTGAGTGTGGGGGGTGTGAGTGTATGGGGGTGAGTGTGAGTCAGTGAGTGTGAGTCAGTGAGTGTGAGTCATTGTGTGTGTGTGTGTGGGTGTGTGTGAGTGTGAGTCGGTGTGTGTTAGAGTGTGAGTGTGTGTGTGTGTGAATGTGTGAGTGTGTGTGTGTGAGTGCGTGTGTGTGTGTGAGTGTGTGTGTGTGAATGTGTGTGTGTGTGTGAGTGTGTGTGTGTGTGGGGGTGTGTGTGTGGGGGTGAATGTGTGTGTGTGTGTGAGTGTAAGT
>NC_140998.1:155539189-155694189 GCF_052327205.1 Somniosus microcephalus | reverse complement strand
TGTGTCTGCGTGTGTGTGTGTGGGAGTGTGTGTGTGCCAGCGTACGTGTGTGTAAGTGTGGGAGTGTTTGTGTGTGTGGATTTTTGTGTGTGTGTGTGTGTGAGTGTGCACGTGTGTGTGTGGATGTGTGTGTTTGTGAGTGTGTGTGTGGATGTGTGTGTGTGCATGTGTGAGTGTGTGTCTGTGTGTGTGGATGTGTGTGTGTATGAGTGTGTCTGTCTGCATGTGTGTGTGGATGTGTGTGTGTGAGTGTGTGTGTGGGTGTCTGCGTGTGTGTGTGTCTGCGTGTGTGAGTGTGAGTGTGTGTCTGCATGTGTGTGTGCCTGTCTGCGTGTGTGTGAGTATGTGTGAGTGTGTGTGTCTGCGTGTGTGTGTGAGAGAGTGTGTGTGTCTGCGTGTGTGTGTATGTGTGGGAGTGTTTGTGTGTGTGGATTTTTGTGTGTGAGTGTGTGTGTATGTGTGGGTGTGTGTGTGTGGGTGAGTGTGTGAGTGTGTGCGAGTGTGTGTGTGTGTGTGAGTGTGTGGGTGTGGGTGTGTTGGTGTGGGTGTGTGTGTGTCTGCGTGTGTGTGTGTGGGTGTGTGAGTGTGTGGGTGTGTGTCTGGGTGTCTGCGTGTGTGTGAGTGTGTGTGTGTGGATGTGTGTGTGAGGGAGTGTGTGTGTGTCTGCGTGCGTGTGTGTGAGTGTGTCTGCATGTGTGTGTGGATGTGTGTGTGTGTGTGTGTGGATGTGTGTGTGTGTGTCTGCATGTGTGTGTGTGTGGTCTTATGTTCATTAATAAATAGACATTCTTATTATGAACACAGCTAGCTTTTGCTAGTTACTTTATTGAGCACATGTGGACTAGGTACTGTATCTGTCGAGGCTTCCATCTTGACTGCTGCCTTGTGGGTAGCCTAGTGCCCCATGGGTAATGCAGTCTTAATATATATACAGCTGGGTAGTGTAGTCTTATACATACAGCTATATTCAGCTCCATGGCTCCACCTAGTGTCCACTATAGAATGACATGTAATTGATCATTACATCCCCCTTTCTTTGTGTTTTAACAAAATCAATATCAATCAACTTTCAAGAAAACAATAAAGATAATATCAGTAACACTTTTGTTAGTGCCCTATAAACAAAAAAAATTTCAAAACAGTCAACACATTTTCAAAGCTTTACATTGTACTCAAAGATTAAGTCTATCAGGCTTTTTTACTTCACGTGTGGATCTTCTCAACATGGGTAAGTCTGATGTGTCTTCATGAGATTGTTCTGGCAGTGAATGACAAGATGCAGTTGTGGCATTGTCATCAATCTGCTCTTGAATAGTCTATTGTGTTTTTAGGAGGGAACGGCGGTTCCTCCTGAGAATCTGTCCTTCCTCAGTTCTAACAGTGTATGACCTTGGTCCTACTTCCTCAAGAACTGTAGCTTTCCTGTTCCATGCATCTGGATCCTCAATCCTGAAAACATCATCCCTTGTCAATGGTTTTAGAGTTTTGGATGACTTGTCATAGTATGATTTCTGTTTCAGCTTTAACAGTTGAAGTCTCTGTCTCAGTTCCTCACTTTGCTGTTCTTTTGCACAGCAGGGTAGCGTGGTGCGCAACTTGCGACCCATTAGTAGTTCAGCAGGTGAAGAACCACAGTCTAAAGGTGAGGCTCGGTAGCTCAGCAGGGCGAGATAAGGATCAGACTTGCTTTCTGTCGCTTTCTTCAGTAGCTGCTTGAGAACTTGAACACCTTTCTCTGCCTTACCATTTGACTGAGCATACAAAGGACTGGATGTGATGTGCTGAAAGTCATAATGTGCTGCAAACTGTTGCCACTCCTTACAGTTGAAGCACGGACCATTGTCGCTAACGGCAATCCTGGGAATTCCATGTCTGGCGAAGATGGATTTCACATGCATTATGACACTGCTTGCTGTGGTGCTTGAGAGCAGCGCCATCTCAGGATAGTTAGAATAGTAGTCAATCACTATTAGATAGTCTTTACCATTTAAATGAAAAAGGTCCATACCAAACTTTTGCCATGGTGCTGTTGGTATGTCAGCTACTATCATTGGTTCCTTTGCTTGTTTGTTTTGGTGTTTCTGACATGTCTCACATTTGCCTATCATGTACTCAATGTCCTTATTTATGCCAGGCCAATAAACAGTGTCTCTTGCCCTCCTTTTGCATTTTTCAATTCCGAGGTGTCCCTCATGAATCCTTTTGAGCATGTCTTGACGTAGAGTCTGCGGAATGACTATTCTGTTCTGTTTTAGTAATAGTCCACTTGCGACACTCAATTCTGACCTTATGTGAAAATATTTTGGACAGGAACCATTTGGCCAACCATGATGAATGTTCTCCATTACTGTTTGTAATACTGTATCTTTTGCTGTTTCTTCTGCTATTTGCTTTGCTTTTGTGTCTGACATGGGCAGCGCAGCAGTGACCATACTCACATGAACATCCACGTCTTCTTCAGTAGAGCTCACATGACTCATTGTGGGTGCTCGGGATAGTGCATCTGCTAACACTATGTATTTGCCTGGTGTGTAGATCAGTTCAAAGTCATATCTTTGCAGCTTCATCATGAGTCATTGAATCCTTGGAGACATCTCATTCAGGTTCTTTTTTATGATGGCAACCAGTGGGCTGTGGTCTGTCTCAACTGTGAAGGTGGGAAGTCCATATATGTAGCCATGAAACTTTTCTAGTCCAACTACCAAGCCTAGACATTCCTTTTCAATCTGGGTGTATCGACACTCAGTATCAGTCATAGACCTGGAGGCATAGGCAACAGGCTTCCAATCTTCACCCTCTGTTTGTAGCAAGACCGCACCTAGGCCATCTTTTGATGCATCCGTTGACACTTTGATTCTTTTGTTGGGTCAAAGAAGGTGAGTACAGGTGTGGTTGTCAGCACTGTTTTGAGGTTTATCCACTCTTGTTCATGTCTTTCTGTCCATGCGAACTCATTTGTTTTATGTAGCAGGTCTCGCAGACAGGCTGTCTTGGCTGACAAGTTAGGAATGAACTTTCCAATGAAGTTTATCATCCCCATGATGCGTAGCACTCCTTTTTTGTCAGTGCGTCGGGGCATTTTGAGTATGGCGTTTACTTTTTCCATATCTGGCTCTATTCCTTTACCAGATAGATTATCTCCTAGGAAAGTGACTTCCTGAACGCCAAACTGACACTTGGCTTTGTTGAGCTTCAGTCCATTCCAGCGTATGCTCTGTAGCACTTTCGTCAGTCTCTCATTGTGTTCTTTCAGTGTGGAGCCCCAGATGATGATGTCATCAACATAGACCCGAACTCCTTCCAGACCTTCAATTATGTGTTCCATCGCTCTGTGAAAGATTTCAGATGCAGATATTATCCCGAAAGGCATTCTGAGGAAACAATACCTGCCAAATGGTGTGTTGAAGGTACAGTATTTGGTGCTCTCTTCATCCAGTTTTAGTTGCCAAAATCCTTGTGAGGCATCGAGCTTTGTAAAGTATCTGGCACCTGACATTTCACTGGTGATTTCTTCTCGCTTGGGAATCTGGTAGTGTTCACGTTTTATGTTTGCATTTAAGTCCTTTGGATCCATGCATATTCTTAGATCATTATTCTTTTTCTTTACACATACCATGGAGTTAACCCAGTCTGTTGGCTCTTCGACTTTCCTGATGACTCCTAGTGTGGTCATTCTGTCCAGTTCATTCTTGAGCCGGTCACGCAGGGGTGCTGGACCTCTTCGTGGAGCATGTACCACTGGCTGAGCATCCTCCTTTAGCTGGATCTTGTAAGTGAATGGTAGAACTCCAAATCCTTTGAACACATCCTGGAAATTATTCACTACAGAATCCACCGAGTCATCTGGTCTGCTTATGGCACAGTTTATACGGTAGACTCTCTTGACCAGTTCTAATTCCTCACAAGCTTTGTCACCCAGTAGTGAATCAAGTCTTTCAGCCACAACAGAAAACATGAGATGATGCACTTTGTCTTTGACTGTCACTTTGAGTCTGCATACACCTAAGCTATCTATTTTCTGTCCATTATAGTCCTTCAGTAGTACTGACTTTTTCTGTATTTTGGGCTTTTCTTTCATATTGTTAATGTCACTCATACTGATTAAGTTTGCTTTTGCCCCAGTGTCTAGTTTCAAGGTAACTAATGCTCCATTTACCTGCAGTGGGATCATCCATTTGTCCACTTTTACTGCATTAACTTTATGTTCAGCATTGTCCATTTCTGAGGGCTGCACATTTTCTGTATCCTGTTTGATATCGTCACGACACCATTCGTACAAAAATTGTCTCACTTAAATCAGTGTCCTCAATTACATTAACTCGTTGCCCTTTCGTTGCTTTTCCTTTTGAAAAGCATTGTTTGGCAAAGTGATTCTTTCCATTACACTTTGTGCACATTTTTCCAAACGCTGGGCATTGTCTTAACTGGTGTTTGTAACCACAGCGTTTACAATTAAAAATTTCATCCTCCGATTGCTTTTCATTTCTGTTCTGCCCACGTTTCTTCCCCTTGTAGGACACAGCACCGACAGCAGCATTATCACTCATTACAATCGCATCATTATTGATTTCACTGAAAGTCTTCACGTGCTTTCGAGCTAGCTCGCTGGCTTGGCATATTTTCACCGCATTTTCCAAATTTAGTTCAATTTCCCTCAACAGACGTTCCCTGACTTTTTTATCATGAATACCAAACACAATCTGGTCACGAATCATGGATGCTTTGAGCTCAGAGAAATTACATGTCTGTGCTTTCAGTTTCAGATCAGTTATAAAGCTATCAAAAGTCTCATTTTGCTGCTGTGTCTGAGAACGGAAGATGTATCTTTCATAGGTCTCATTCTTTTTGGGAGAGCAATGTGCATCAAATTTTTTTAGCACATCTTCTAATTTTTCTGTTCTCCTCTGGATTAAATACAAATGTATTAAATACCTCTATCGCCTGTGGGCCTGCAACCGTAAGCAGCAACGCTATCTTCCTTGCGTCTGGCTTCGTACCGAATCCGATGGCTGCAATGTAGAGTTCGAATTGTTGTTTAAGAGTCTGCCAATTGTAGTCGAGATTTCCAGTGAGTTTCAAACGCTCTGGTGGCTTCAAATTCCCCATGTCGCTTTTCACAATTTTTAGCAGATCTTCACCATCCTGGTACCATCTTATGTTCATTAATAAATAAACATTCTTATTATGAACAGAGCTAGCTTTTGCTAGTTACTTTATTGAGCACATGTGGACTAGGTACTGTATCTGTAGAGGCTTCCATCTTGACTGCTGCCTTGTGGGTAGCCTAGTGCCCCATGGGTAATGTAGTCTTAATATATATACAGCTGGGTAGTGTAGTCTTATACATACAGCTATATACAGCTCTACGGCTCCACCTAGTGTCCACTATAGAATGACATGTTATTGATCATTACATGTGGATGTGTGTGAGAGTGTGTGTGCGTGAGTGAGTGTGTGTGGGTGTCTGCGTGTGTGTGTGTGTGCGTGAGTGTGTGTGTGCGTCTGCGTGTGTGTGCGAGTGTGTGCGTGAGTGTGTGTGCGTCGGCATGTGTGTGTGTGTGCGTGTGCGCGTGTGTGTGTGTGTGTGCGCGTGTGTGTGTGTGGATGTGTGTGTGTGTGAGTGTGTGTGTGGGGTGTGTGTGTGCGTGTGTGTAGGGGGTGTGTGTGTGAGTGTGTTTGTGGATGTGTGTGTGGGTGTGTATGTGTGTCTGCGTGTGTGAGTGTGAGTGTGTGTGTGAGTATGTGTGTGTGTGAGTGTGTGAGAGTGTCTGTATGAGTGTGTGTGTGTGTCTGCTTGTGTGAGTGTGAGTGTGTAAGTCTGGATGTGTGAGTGTGTGTGTGTGTGTCTGCGCGTGTGTGTGTGTGGGTGCGTGTGTGTGTGTGCGTGAGTGTGTGTGTGTGCGTCTGCGTGTGTGTGCGAGTGTGTGCATGTGTGTGTGCATCTGCATGTGTGTGTCTGTACGTGTGTGCGTGTGTGTGTGTGGATGTGTGTGTGTGAGTGTGTGTGGGGTGTGTGTGTGCGTGTGTGTGTGTGTGAGTGTGTGTGTAGGGGGTGTGTGTGTGAGTGTGTTTGTGGATGTGTGTGTGGGTGTGTGTGAGTGTGTTGTGAGTGTGTTGTGAGTGTGTGTGTGTGAGTGTGTGGGAGTGTGTGTGTGTGAGTATGTGTGTGTGTGAGTGTGTGAGATTGTGTGTATGAGTGTGTGTGTGTCTGCGCGGGTGAGTGTGAGTGTGTAAGTCTGGGTGTGTGAGTGTGTGTGTCTGTGTGTGTGTGGATGTGTGTGTGTGTGAGTGTGTGTGTGTGGCTGCGTGCGTGTGTGTGTTTGTGTGTGTGAGAGTGTGTGTGAGAGTGTGTCTGCGTGTGTGAGTGTGTGTGTCTGCGTGTGTGTGTGAGTGTGTGTGTGTGTGAGTGTGTGTGTATGTGTGGGTGTTTGTGTGTGGATTTTTGTGTGTGTGTGAGTGTGTGTGTATGTGATATATGTGTGTGCGAGTGCGTGAGTGTGTGTGTGTGGATGTGTGTGTGTGTGTGTGGATGTGTGTGTGAGTGTGAATGTGTGTGTGTGAGTGTGTGTGTGGATGTGTGTGTGTGTGTGTGTGTGTGTGTCTGCATGTGTGTGTGTGTATGTGTGTATGTGCGTGTGTGTGTGTCTGCATGTGTGTGTGTGGATGTGTGTGTGTTCGTGTGTGTGTGTTTGTGTGGATGTGTGTGAGTGTGTGTGTGGGTGTCTGCGTGTGTGTGGGAGTGTGTGTGTGTCTGCGTGTGTGTGTGTCTGTGTCTGTGAGTGTGTGTGTGTGATTGTGTCAGTATGTGTGTGTGTGATAGGTGTGTGTGCGAGTGCGTGTGTGTGTGTGTGTGTGGGTGTGTGTGAGTGTGTGTGTGTGTGGATGTGTTTGTGTGTGTGAGTGCGTGTGTATGTGTGGGTGTGTGTGTGTGGATTTTTGTGTGTGTGTGTGTGTGTGTGTGTGTGAATGTGTGAGTGTGTGTGTGATATGTGTATGTGCCAGTGCGTGAGTGTGTGTTTGTGGGCATGTGCGAGTGTGTGTGTGTGTGGATGTGTGTGTGTGAGTGTGAATGTGTGTGTGTGTGAGTGTGTGTGTGGATGTGTGTGTGTGTGTGTGTGTGTCTGCATGTGTGTGTGTGGATGTGTGTGTGCGTGTGTGTGAGTCTGCAGGTGTGTGTGTGGATGTGTGTGTGCGCGTGTGTGGATGTGTGTGTGTGTGTGAGTGTGTGTGTGTCTGCGTGTGTGTGTGAGAGTGTGTGTGTGTCTGCGTGTGTGTGTGAGTGCGTGTTTGTGAGTGTGTGTGTGAGATTGTGTGTGTGTGTGTGTGTGAGTGTGTGTTTGTGTGTATGTGTGAGTGTGTGTGTGTGAGTATGTGTGTGTGGTGTGTGTGCCTGTGTGTGTGTGAGTGTGTGTGTAGGGGGGTTTGTATGTGAGTGTGTTTGTGGATATGTGTGTGGGTGTGTGTGAGTGTGTGTGTGTGTCTGCGTGTGTGAGTGTGAATGTGTGTGTGTGCGTGTGTGTGAGTGTGTGTGTGTGTGAGTATGTGTGTGTGAGAGTGAGTATGAGTGTGTGTGTGTCTGCGTGTGTGAGTGTGAGTGTGTAAGTGTGGATGTGTGAGTGTGTGTGTCTGTGTGTCTGTGGATGTGTGTGTGTGTGTGAGTGTGTGTGTATGTGGCTGCGTGTGTGTGTGTGAGTGTGTGTGTGTTAGAGTGTGTGTGAGTGTGTGTCTGCGTTTGTGAGTGTGAGTGTGTGTGAGTGAATGTGTGGATGTGTTTATGTCTGCGTGTGTGTGTGTGTGAGTGTGTGTGTTTGTGTGGATGTGTGTGTGTTGGTCTGTGTGTGTGTCTGTGTATGTGTGTCTGTGTGTGCATGTCTGTGTGTGTGTGGGTCTGTGTGTGTGTGTGGATGTGTGTGTGTCTGTCTGTGTGTGTGTCTGTATGTCTGTGTGTGTGTGGGTGCGTGTGTGGGTGTGTGAGTGGGCGTGTGTGTGTGTGAATGTGTGTGGGTTGGTCTGTGTGTGTGTCTGTGTATGTGTGTGAGTGTGTGTGTGTGTGGGTGTGTGTGTGTGTCTGTGTGTGTGTGGGTCTGTGTGTGTGTGGGTCTGTGTGTGTGTGGGTCTGTGTGGGTGTGGGTCTGTGTGTGTGTGGGTCTGTGTGGGTGTGGGTCTGTGTGTGTGTGGGTCTGTGTGTGTGTGTGTCTGTGTGTGTATGTCTGTGTGTGTGTGGGTCTGTGTGTGTGTGGGTCTGTGTGGGTGTGTGTGTATGGCTGGGACACACCCCACACAACCCAATAGTCTGCTAGCACCTACTGTCTGAGCTGATACATTAAGTGCGGCCTGGGAAAGGTATAGGAGGGCCACACTTAATGTATCAGCACAGACAGACAAGCCTGGGGAGCTGAAGCCATGGGTAGCCCACAATGTTCGGGGCGGGCGAGCTGTACACCGAGTGCGACTTGGTGCAGTTCCACTCTAACAATCAGAGACAGGAAAGAAAGTTGTACTTTTCTGTTCTCCCCTGAGAGTGAGAGCAGCTGGATGTCTGCTGTGAGCTGCTTTCTAAATGTGTCGTTCCCCCCCACCCACCCCGGACCCCTCCCCTCTCACCAACAGCTCCCTCCACCCTGCGCTGCCAAAACAATCACATTCTCAACAAGACCGTGGCGATAAGATTGAAAACCCTTGCAATGTTTTTAATTCAGGTTATCAGACACCGGCTCCCCTCGCTTTCAGCAGCTGTGGGAGAGTCAGGGGTTTGGAGACTTGGGAAAGGCATGAATTATTTCAGCTCCGTCCCTTTCTGCTCCGTCACATGGTTTCACTTCGAACAAGGCCTGAGTTCAAATAACAAGCGATTGAACTGCCAGGCTGCTGCTCCGCGGCTGACCTATCTGAACGAGACGTTTAAGCCCATTTAATCCAACAATCGTCCCTTTCTTGTGCGATCGCCTTCCTGGGAAGTTTACGGTTTGGATTTAAAATTCGACGTCCATCCCTCCTTTCACTGAAGGTGCTGCCTTCCTGCCGGAGGTGAACGGGATCCATGGGCAGTGGAGTCCCTCCGGCACCTCGTTCTGTTCACGCATGGACCCCCGCCCCGCACTTCCCCCCCAACTGTTGGCAAGCTGTTCAACCATGGTGTTACAGGCGAGCCTCATCCTCCTGTCGCCCGACAGGCACACACCTTCCTGCTGGGGTCAATGGCAACCACTGTTCCCGTTAAGCTCCGCAGCCACGTGGCACTCTGGAGCTCCTGCCGGCTGTCAAACAGAAAAACTGTATAAAAACTTTAACATTTGCATATTGATTTATCATTGGCCTGCAGGCATCTGTAAGGACTTCTATTGTTTAGAAGACCCAGGGGGTCCTAACTCCATCTTGTCCCCACTGTGCTGCATGACTGAGATCACAGACCTGATGCTTCATAAAAGAGTTTAAACTGTAATACTCCGTTGTCCTGCAATTTATTATTTTTGTACAAAGTGTGCAAAACAAGACATGGTGTCAGAACAGGGATTTGAAATGGACATCGTTGGAGCTCCCTTACCTCGAATCAATTGGGAATCTTTGAACTTACCTGTAGAATGGAGCAAGTTCAAGCAACAGGTGCAGTTGATGTTTTCGGGTCCGCTGAAAAGCAAAGGGGAGGAAGAAAGATGCAGCTACCTACTCCTGTGGATCAGAGAAAAAGGGAGACATTTTTAACACATGGTCTCTCACCGCGGATGAAGCAAAGGTACTGAAAAGTTATTTTGACCGTTTTGAAGCATATGTGATGCCCTAGACAACTACGATATTCGCTAGGTACAAGTTTCAGGAGAAAGTACAAGGAGCTAGTGAGTCATTTGAAAAGTTTGTGACTGAGTTAAAACTGCTGGTAAATGACTATGAATATGCAGATAAAGATGAGATGGTCAGAGACCGCATCGTGTTTGGAATACATTCAGCTAAAGTGAGAGAGAAACTTTTGAATGTTGGGTCCGGGCTAACGCTGGACAAAGCTATAGACATAGCTAGATCACATGAGATAGCCCAAGCACAGTTGAAAACCATAACCGGCGCCACGAACAGCTCGAGTGAACAGACAGTGCATGCAGTTAATAGACACATACCAAAGAACACCGCCCAGAAAGCGTGTTTCAGAACAGAAAGAACAGAGAGAGTTCTAAAAATGAGCGACACAGACATAAAACGCTTCAAAAACTGTGGATATTGTGGAAACAAGATGCACGGGGAAAAGGAGCATTGCCCTGCCAAAGGAAGGCAATGTGCTAACTGTGGTAAACGGAACCACTTTGCTAAAGTTTGCAGGACTGTTTTCTGAAGAGCAGTACACACAGTGAGTGACAGCCAAATGCCAGATAGAGAGCCAAATGCAGAGGAACTGTTTATTGATTCTGTGTCACAGAAAAAACAGATTTCAGAGACTGAGCAAGCCTTTGCCGATATTGAGATAGAAAAACAGTGCACAGAGCTTAAGTTTAAACTAGACACTGGATCTCAGGTTAATGTCATTCCTCTGAGTAAGTATCACAGCTTGAAGGATGAGTGTGAGCTACAGCCCACCTCACGCAGACTGACTGGCTATGGGGGTGAGCAGCTCATTGTAAAAGGCACATGCGTGATGAAATGCAAGTACAAAGAAATCGACATGATGTTGGACTTTTACATTGTTGACACTCGAGCACCTCCAGTGCTAGGTCTAAAGGCATGTTTAGACATGGACCTCGTCAAGCTATTGCTATCATTGACAGCACCAGTTGAGAAGCAGACAGTCATGGAGGAGTTTGCTGACGTTTTCAAAGGAATCGGACTATTCCCAGCTGAATGCACTATTCACCTTGACTCAGCAGCAACCCCTGTGGTTTGCCCACCGAGAAGGATACCCCTTGCTCTATGTAGTTGCCTGAAGGAGGAGCTGCAGAGCATGGAGAATACAGAAATCATCGTCTGGGAAACAGAACCAACAGAGTGGGTCAACACGTTAGTAGTGGTTGAGAAACCACGTACAGGCAAGCTCAGAGTCTGTCTCGACCCCAGAGATTTGAACAAGGCTATCAAACACCCTCACTACCCTCTACCAACGCTAGATGACATCACACCCAAGCTAGTGGGAGCACGTTACTTCAGTGTAATGGACGCACGATCAGGATACTGGACTATCAAGCTCACGGAAGAGTCATCTAAGCTAACAACGTTCAACACACCATTTGGACGCTACCGATTTCTGCGTTTACCATTTGGTCTTATCTTAGTTCAGGATGAATTCCAGCGGAAGATCAACGAAACCTATGAAGGCCTCGACGGAGTAGTCGCAATCGTAGACAACATCCTCATCTATGGCAGGAATAGAGAGGAACATGACAGGAACCTCCGTGCGGTGCTACAAAGATCACGGGAGAAAGGTATCCGGCTCAACCCTGAGAAAAGCATAATCGGATCCACCGAGATCAGTTATTTCGGGCATCGCCTCTCAACTGATGGCATTAAGCCGGATCCAGAGAAAATCTCCGCCATCAAGAAGATGGAGCCGCCGAAGAACCGCGCAGAGCTAGAGACAGTACTAGGCATGGTTAACTACTTAACCAAGTTTGCCCCGAGCCTCTCCGAAATCAACGCACCCATGCGTCAGTTGCTCAAACAATCCAATGAGTTCCTGTGGGACAAACAACATGACACAGCATTTCAGAAAATGAAAGACCTAATCACCAGAGAACCAGGACCGGTTCTTGCCTACTTCGACCCCAACAAAGAGCTCAGACTACAAGTGGATGTGTCAAAGTACGGACTAGGTGCAGTATTACTGCAAGAAGGAAAGCCCATCAGCTACGCTTCCAGATCTCTCTCAGACAGTGAAATCAACTATGCTCAAATCGAGAAAGAGCTATATGCAATTCTGTTTGGATGTAAGCGTTTCCACCAGTACGTCTATGGCCGACAAGTCATTGTGGAATCCAACCACAAGCCCCTCGAGTCAATCATGAGGAAACCACTAGCCGCAGCCCCACCAAGGCTACAGAGAATTATCCTTCAGCTACAGAAGTACAACTTCACAATCATTCACCGTCCAGGCAAAGACATTCCTGTCGCAGATCAACGGAATCGTCTTCAAAGGGGAGAAAATCATCATTCCTACTAGTCTCAGAGAAGAGATGTTGACAAAAATTCATGCTGGACATATGGGCATGGAAAAATGCAAACAAAGAGCACGTGACATTATGTTTTGGCCCGGATTGTCGGAAAATGTTCCATTTGTCTAGAACGCCGCCCATCAAATGTCAAAGAGTCCATGATACCTCACCGTATCCCAGACAAGCCCTGGCAGGTCGCGGCAACGGATCTGTTCACATGGAACAACGAGGACTACATAGTGACTTGATTACTACAGCAGATTTTTTGAATTGGACAAGCTTCACAGCACCACATCTGCAGCTGTGATCCACAAGCTAAAGGCAGCCTTTGCCAGGCATGGCATTGTAGAGACTTTAGTCTCAGACAATGGCCCCCAATACAAATCAAAAGAGTTCGAGTCGTTTGCCAAGGCATGGGATTTCACACATGTCACATCAAGCCCACATTACCCTCAAAGTAATGGCCTTGCTGAAAAAACTGTCCAGATTGCAAAAACACTCATGGGCAAAGCCAAAGCGGACAAAAGAGACCCCTACATCAGTCTCCTTGAGTACCGCAACACTCCGGTTGACAACTTCAAGTCACCAGCACAGCTGTTGATGAGCCGCAGACTTCACTCAATCCTTCCAAGCACCAACCAGCAGCTGCAGCCAGAGGTCGTCAGCTGCAAGCAAGTGCATGCAAAACGTGTACAGAGACAGCAACACCAAAAGAGATACTGTGACAGGTCAGCTAGACTACTGCCGCCGTTGCACAATGGAGAATCCGTCAGAATCCAGGAGCATGACGACTGGAAGCCAGCAGTCGTCATCCAGCCAGCTGACACTGAGCGATCGTATCACGTCCGCACCCCAGAAGGACAAGTGTACCACCGCAATCGCAGGCACCTCCTGAACACCAAGGAACAACACCGTCATTCCGACGAGAGGATCAGTGCAACAGAGTGTGATGAACAGAGCAATACATAAAACACATCATACTTACCTGAACCTAAGCCTGAACCTGATTTGTTGACCGATTCAGGAGCATGCTCAGTTCCATACCACACAAGGTTGGGACGAGAGGTCAAGCCTAGAGTTATCCTTGACTTGTGAACTGTCAAAGGGTGTAGGCAGATCGCTGCCCTAAAAAAAACTGTACATCGTTATTGAAAGGTTGAGATGTTTTCAGTGCTAGTTAAATGTTGAGTTTACTTATATGTTGATGCTACTGAGAACATTATGTAGAAGAAAGGTTCAAAAGTAATGCATAACATTTTTCTTTTAAAAGAAAGGGGATGTAACATTTGCATATTGATTTATCATTGGCCTGCAGGCATCTGTAAGGACTGTTATTGTTTAGAAGACCCAGGGGGTCCTAACTCCATCTTGTCCCCACTGTGCTGCATGATTGAGATCACAGGCCTGATGCTTCATAAAAGAGTTTAAACTGTAATACTCCGTTGTCCTGCAATTTATTATTTTTGTACAAAGTGTGCAAAACAAGACAAAAACTGCTCCCATTAAAGAGGCTGCGCAGCCCCCCAAAAAATGAAAGGGTACATTGACGGCAACCCCAGTTGACTCCCAGCACCCCTTCCCCTCCCCTCCCACCAGCCCTAACCCAGGGATACTGAGGCCAACTGTAACGTTGGCCTGGCTGAAATCCAGCTAAATCAGCACAGGCTGAGAATGGAGCCTGGGTCTTTCTTGGTGGGTGTGGCCCAGTACTGCACCAAGAAGCACATTTACCGTGGCTGGTTGGGCAGGGGCTCCATTGTCAAGGACAGCAGCCAACGTGAGGTTTCAACAGAGCTCAGGCCCTGTCTCCCACACTCACCTCCCAAAATAATTTGCTCGTTTCCAATTCTGAGATTACTTAAATCGCTTGATATTTATTCTTCTTCCTCTTTCTTTTCCGACTCTCCCCCATGAGCCACAGATCGAAAGCAGGCAGCAAAGCTCCTTCCAGGCCTGCGCTGCTCAAACCGGACACGGGGGGAGGGGGTGGGGTGGGGTTGTGAGAGGGCAGCCGCTCCCCTGGAGTTGACTCCCGCTCCAACTTCTAGGGTCGCCAACCCTCCTAGATTGTCCTGGAGTCTCCAGGAATTAAAGATTAATCCCTGCTGAAAGCAACCCAGGAGAAAAGTCATAGGGCCATTCAAAAATAATTGTGTGTTTTTTTCATTTACGCTGAACACTTTTGTTCATTAGTTATAAAAATATTGGCAATGGGATGAAAGGCTGTTTGACAGGCAGTCAAGAATCATCTGATCGGGTAACAAAAAGTCTGTTTGCTTTCCAATTGGAGTGGAAAGGGTGTGCGCCGCGACGATAGACCGTAATTGAATCAGGGCTTGAGCAGGTTGGTGTGTCGATGCTCTTTCCCCTCTTGTCCTGAACTATGACCTTGCCCCCTATGACCTTGCCCCCTATGACCTTGCCTCCTCTATTACCTTGCCCCCTTTATGACCTTGCCCCCTATTACCTTGCACCCTCTCTATGACCTTGCCCCCTATTACCTTGCCCCCTATGACCTTGCCTACTCTATTACCTTGCCCCCTTTATGACCTTGCCCCTATTACCTTGCACACTCTCTATGACCTTGCCCCCTATTACCTTGCCCCCTATGACCTTGCCTCCTCTATTACCTTGCCCCCTATTACCTTGCACCCCCTCTATGACCTTGCCCCCTTTTACCTTGCCCCACTACCTTGCCCCCTATTACCTTGCCCCCTCTATGACCTTGCCCCCATTACCTTGCTCCCTCTATGACCATGCCCCATTACCTTGCCCCCTATTACCTTGCACCCCCTCTATGACCTTGCCCCATTACCTTGCCCCCTCTATGACCTTGCCCCATTACCTTGCCCCCTCTATAACCTTTCCCCATTACCTTGCCCCCTCTATGACCTTGCCCCATTACCTTGCCCCCTCTATGACCTTGCCCCCTATTACCTTGCACCTCCTCTATGACCTTGCCCTATTACCTTGCCCCCTCTATGACCTTGCCCCATTACCTTGCCCCCTCTATGACCTTGCCCCATTACCTTGCCCCCTCTATGACCTTGCCCCATTACCTTGCCCCCTCTATGACCTTGCCCCATTACCTTGCCCCCTCTATGACCTTGCCCCCATTACCTTGCCCCCTCTATGACCTTGCCCCATTACCTTGCCCCCTCTATGACCTTGCCCCATTACCTTGCCCCCTCTATGACCTTGCCCCATTACCTTGCCCCCTCTATGACCTTGCCCCATTACCTTGCACCCCCTCTATGGCCTTGCCCCCATTACCTTGCCCCCTCTATGACCTTGCCCCATTCCCTTGCCCCCTCTATGACCTTGCCCCATTACCTTGCCCCCTCTATGACCTTGCCCCATTACCTTGCCCCCTCTATGACCTTGCCCCATTACCTTGCACCCCCTCTATGGCCTTGCCCCCATTACCTTGCCCCCTCTATGACCTTGCCCCATTACCTTGCCCCCTCTATGACCTTGCCCCATTACCTTGCCCCCTCTATGACCTTGCCCCCATGACCTTGCCCCATGACCTTGCTCCATTACCTTGCCCCCTCTATGACCTTGCCCCCTATTACCTTGCCCCCTCTATGACCTTGCCCCATTACCTTGCCCCCTCTATGACCTTGCCCCATTACCTTGCCCCCATTACCTTGCCCCCTCTATGACCTTGCCCCATTACCTTGCACCCCCTCTATGACCTTGCCCCCTATTACCTTGCCCCCTCTATGACCTTGCCCCATTACCTTGCCCCCTCTATGACCTTGCCCCTATTACCTTGCCCCCTCTATGACCTTGCCCCATTACCTTGCCCCCTCTATGACCTTGTCCCCTATTACCTTGCACCTCCTCTATGACCTTGCCCCATTCCCTTGCCCCCTCTATGACCTTGCCCCATTGCCTTGCCCCCTCTATGACCTTGCCCCATTACCTTGCCCCCTCTATGACCTTGCCCCATTACCTTGCCCCCTCTATGACCTTGCCCCATTACCTTGCACCCCCTCTATGACCTTGCCTTCCCCCCGCGCCCTCCCCCGCCTTCCCCCCGCGCCCCCCCCGCCTATGACCTGGCCCCAGTGACCAATCTGGAAGAGTGTTGCCAGGCTAATTGTCGATTTAGCCTGATCACAGGCACTCACTCCCCAGCAGGGGTCACTGGAGAGTGATCGAGCAGGAACCCAGGTGGATTATTTCCCTCCAGAAACCCTGTGGCACTGAGGCCAATTGTAACTCCCCAATTGCTACCCTGGCACGGATCAGCTTCACTCAGCACAGATCGGGATCAAATCAGGGGCCTGCGTTTCTCAGCATAGCCTTATAGGAACACACCAGCCAAGATAATCCACCATCACCCACAACATCTCCACGTTTACAGCCCAGGTCCAAGCCCCACTTCATAACTATGTTGAAGAAAGCTCTGGTAACAAATGCTTCAGAGCCAGTGGCTCGAGTCTACATAGGAACATGAGGAGGCCATTCAGCCCCTCAAGCCTGCTCCGCCATTTAATGAGGTCACGGCTGGCCTGGTCCTCAACTCCGCTTTAGCTCCATATCCCTCAATACCCTTACCCAACAAGAATCTATCCATCTCGAAAGCTCCAATTGACCCAACATCCACAGCCTTTTGGGTAAGTTCCAGATTTCCACTACCCTTTGTGTCAAAAAAGTGTTTCCTGACTTCACTCCTGAACGACCTAGCTCTAATTTTAAGATTGTACCACCTTGCTGTGGATTCCCCCACCAGAGGAAATAGTTTCTCGGCATCTGCACCATCTCCAGCTTTGACAGGATGCAGTTAAATAGGGCAGCAGTGGGCACATTCAGACACCCATCACATCATCACTCCTAGCACTAATACCCCCTCTCAGGCACTGACCATCTTCCATTGGGCTGCTATACATGTGTGTGTGTGGGGGCGGTGGGGTGGATTGACACTGTAGATCGGTCGGAGTAAAATGCTCAGCCACCACATCCTACAGTCAGTAACCGGCGGGGGCCTTATACGGGCTGTGGAAACATGTAGAGTGTCCAAGAGTTGGGGAAACAATTGTGTCATGGTGACCGCGGCAGGAAGTGAGAGACAATGATTACCGACCAGCTTAGTTACGTAGTGGACTGAGAAGGAGTAACCCGAACTGTACTCGGGGCGGGTCGGTCACCGATCTCCGCCAGACAGGAAACCAGTTTGCATGTTCACAATCAGCACAAGAGTCTGTTGGTCTCCAGTGTTGTTACTGGGCTTAATTGACGTATTGCTGCCAATAGGCTGCAGGGAGAAATCCCACCTCACACTTGCAGTGGTGTGTTTTGTTTCCAAAATTGCAGAGTTTGACTTGGAGCTGGTGTACTTGGCCTTTGCCCCTTCCGACGCGCCGTGCTTGACCAACGCCCCCTGGGGCACGGCGGTCTGCATCTCCCGGGCGCTTGTTGTAATGGGCCAGGGCGGGAAGCCTCACCCGCCAGGCACTCGAAAATATCATTCACAGAGGAGTGCACGATGCTCGTGGCCTTGGGGGAGATCTCGCTGGTGTCAGGGTGAACCTGCTTCATCTCCTTGTGGATGTAGATGGAGTAACTCTCCTTCCTCCACTTTCTCCGCTTCTTGCCACCCTCTGTTTGGACCCTTCTGGGATGCTGCTTTCTTCTCCTCAGGCATTTTCACACTCAAGCACTCCTCTTGTCAGATACTCTTATTTGCTCATCTCAAATAACTTCCAGTGACAGGCCTGTAACCCAGCTGTACTCCACAGTTCAGAGCGCTCTCTCCAGCCCTAAGCCACCTTTGGAAGGTAAGAACCATTAGTGGTGCTGCTGGCTCTTTCTTACATTCTGATTGGGCACAGGATGAAAATCTCACAGGCAGTGCTAAAATCCTGGAATCGATAAACAATATTCCAATCGACCCAAGGCAGGTACTTTTCCCAACACCGCCTTCTCAGTGCAGCAACAATCTTCCCTTTTTTCAACTGTTGGAAGTCGGGTTGCCAACCCTCGAGGATTATCCTGGAGACTCCATGAATTGAAGATTAAACTCCAAGGCACCGCTGTGAGCAAACCCTGGGGAACAATCATAGGGACATTAAAAAAACAATTGTGTGTGTGTGTTTTTTTTTCATTTTCTTTGAACGCTTTCATTTATTAGTTACAAAAATCTAGTGAAACGTCGCAAGGCGCTTCACAGGAGCGTTATCAAACAACATTTGACACCGAGCCACATAGAGACCAAAAGCTGGGTCAAAGAGGTCGGTTTTAAGGAGCGTCTTAAAGGAGGAGAGAGAGGTGAAGAGATTTAGGGAGGGAATTCCAGAGGTTAGGGACTAGGCAGCTGAAGGCACGGCCGCCAATGGTGGGGCGATGGAACTCACCCACACCACAGGCCCAGTAAATTATGACAGCCTCTATTCTAGGCCGGAGATCCCATGGCAGGGTGAAGAAAAAGAAAGACTTGCATTTCTATAGCACTTTTCTCGACCACCGGAGGACTCAAAGCGCTTTACAGCCAATGAAGTACTTTTTGAAGTAGAGCCACTGTTGTAATGTAGGAAACGCGGCACAGCAAGCTCCCACAAACAGCAATGTGATAATGACCAGATAATCTGTTGTTGTTATGTTGGTTGAGGGATAAATATTGGCCCCAAGACACTGGGGAGAACTCTCCTGCTCTTCTTCAAAATAGTTCCGTGGGATTCTTTTACGTCCACCATGAGAGAGAGCAGACAGGTCCTCGGTTTAACGTCTCATCCAAAAGACGGTACCTACAGTGGGGGGCCTATTCCACCTATCTGGAGTGAGTCAAGCGCTGCTGTGTGAAAGAAAGTAATTACCGTTTTCTGGCAACACTCCCTTTTAAAAAAAAATGTTTTCCCCCTACTCCTGGAAACACCTCTCGACAGCCCTGTAATTCAGACCATTTTTGACAACCCTGAAATTCCAAGTATCCGGAAGCAGGAAACAATAAGAAGGCAGTCCGCCCAGTCGCTGGGAACTGTGCCGTGCCTGGTGTGGAAACGAGCCATAGGGACCGACCGGGAAGCTCCCACGTCAACCCTAAACCTGCGTTGAGTTAGTTGTGATGACAGTCGTGCAGCTGGATTCTACTCAGCAGAGGACTGGGGGGCGGGGGGGGGTTGGAATCAGGTAGGGCTCCCGTTTCTGATTATCCAGTGCTCAGATCAGGATTAAGAATTCTTGGGGTCCTGAACATCAAAAGTATTCAGGGCCCCTGCACGCCCCTCCATCCATTAAAACACAAAGGTGTAGTAAAATGCATGAAGAAATAGGCCTGTAGAAGGTTTACACACTGTGTTAATAATAAAGCAAATCATACCACAGTATCACTTAAGTGACACCAATCCAGTGACTGTACGCAACTTTTCTGCGTTTGCAGAGTTCTACCGAGGACCCCCTATTCGGCTGTCTGTCAACCCGCTCCTCTTCCTCCTGCTGGAAGGTCTAGGTGGGGATTTAAGCCAACCAGCTCCCTTGGGCAAGGAAGGCATGGACTGCCAGCACCTATGGAACCACACCCCAACATGAGCCCAACCCCCCGTGAGAAAAAGCAGGAGCGTCAGAATGTGCATTTCTATAGCGGCTTTCACCACTTCAGGACGTCTCACCGCGTTTCACAACCAGTGAAATACTTCTGAAGTGTAGTCACTGTTGCAATGTCGGAAATGTGGTAGCCAATTTGAGCACAGCAAGATCCCACGAACAGCAGTGCGATAATGACCAGATAATTTGTTTATAGCTGTTGTTTGAGGGAGCAAATATTGGGCCAGCACACTGGCGAGAACTCTTCTTCCAATAGAGCCATGGGATCTTTTACATCCGCCTGACAGGGCAGTTTAACATCTCATCCGAAAGGCGGCACCTCCCTGACAGCGCAGCGCAGCGCTCCCTCAGTACTGCACTGGGAGTGTCAGCCTGGATTTTGTGCTCCAGTCTCTGGAGTGGGACTATGAACTCCCTAACCTCCTGACTCAGAGCTGAGAGCGCTACCCACTGAGGCACGGCTGACGCACACACACACAAATACAGTCCCTTTAATTAAAAGCAGAGATGGAAGGAGAGGGGGGCAGCAATGTCTAAAATAAACTTGAAAACTTTCCCGCAAAGAATCGCGACTGGAAGAAAGGCAAAACTGGGCCTGGTGGGAAAGTGCTGGAATTGTTTACAGTGTGTGTGCGAGCGCAGGAAGTGGCACAACACGCCATCCCAAGGCCCTCCCCCGCCAAAGGAGAGAGAGAGAAAAAAACCAGACCAAAAGCTCCAGCAACATTAGACACACACACAGCACATGGAGAGAGACGTCAGAGCAAGGAGCAGCTTCACTCCCTCAGATGAATCTAAAAAGATTGTCTTGGGATTGGAGCTTCTTCAAAATATATCCCAGTGGCCGATAAGGTAAATAACTTTCAAAAAATAACTTTCAAAAGTGACCCAGTCTCGTGACATATGTGGTTATTTCGATTTTTTTCTGTGGGGGGTGGGAAACTGTGTGTGTGGGTCGCTGATTCGTTTCTAGATATAAAAAAATTATATTAAAAAATTGAAAACTTACAGGAGAATTGCACCTCTAATTGGGGGAAACAGATGCAGCTTTCTATCTGCTGATCAGCCACCACGTGTGGATGGGATTAGAGTTTGGGGTTTGAGCGTGTACTGTTCCCAATTTCCCCAGTGTGTGTGCTGGAACCAGCGCAGTTTTCCTAACTCCTTCCTCCCAATGTTGCCACGATTGTTTTCAATTTCAGTTTCAACATTACTTTTTATGAACACGCGTCCGGCGTGAGAGAGAACTAAAATATATAAACACACAAAACAGGATCTTGAGTAATTTCGTGTTTTTAAAAAAATCTATATGGGGTTGATTTGATTACTGAAGTTGGAAGTAAAAGTGCATTTTTTTTTGCTAACTTGACTTGGGCGTTTGCATTGAATTCAGTAGGAAATTGGGATCATGCGGAGCCATTTGGAGTTATGTTAAGTTTAAAAACTTTAAAACTCCCTGCGAAATGAATCGGAATTCTCCCTGCTGTTTAGTTTTAAAAACTTGCGGCAGTCCTCTGCTAAAAGACAGGGGGGAAGGAAAACAGCCCGTCACCTAAATATAAATATTGGTTCCCCCCTCCCCTCTCAGACAGTTTTAATAAGCATCCTTTTTCCCGGGGTTTTATTTAGGATTAACAGCGGGGACACTTGCCCCCTTTCCTTAAGACTTGAGGAAAAACTATCGTTTGCCCTTCCACTCAAATGAAAATAAACCTTTTATTTTAACACACATCGCCCCCCCCCCGTCTCATTCCTAGCCCCCTCCCCAGCAAAAAAACCTTTTAGCGCCATGTGCTCTCTCCCGCCAAAACCCGTTGCAACAGACTGAAATTGCAACCATCTGTTACAGATGATAAGCCGCGCACAATGCAAATCATTCGAAAACGAGTGCCAGAACACGGCGAGTCGACATCAGGCATTGCAAATAATTTTTAAAAAGCACAACAGACACTAACCTAGTCTTTTATAAACAACTCCACGCAAACTATTGGCTATCAAATCTCAATTGCCATTTTATTTTAAAATTAAACAAGTACAACAAAGACACAGCCATTGTGCAATCAATTCTAGGCAGAATAAAATTCTCCCCCTACTAGTGCGTCCAAAGCAGAAAGGGCTTTAAAACAGACACGTTCTCCGTTCCCTTGCTCGAGCATTTCGCAATTGCTTCTTTCCCCCCTCCAGATCCAATCCTTTTGGAGCTGGGCAACTAGCTGCAAATCCCGCCCAAAAAAAACCCCAACAGAATAATAAAAATCTATTAATTAGTAACCAACTTGGGTTTTCTCAGTGATGTCATTGTGTGTGTGTTATATTTAAAAAATCCAATGCAAAGTTTTACTTTAAAAAATAACGACCAACTTTTAAGAGAAAGTTTTTAAATAGTTAAAAAAAACTTGCTTTAAAGTGTTGATTTTTTTTCTTGGGGGAAGTTTTTTTAAGTCTTGCTGGTGGGTGCAGTTGCTGTCACTCAAGGAGTTTTTTTTTAAGAATCTACAAGCTTGGCTGATTTAAATACCAGGGATCCGCCTACGGGGGGAAGGGAAATTATTTATGGGTGATGTCGGACTGCGAGTTGCTAAAAGTCTGCGGGGCGAGTGGGAGGCTTGCAGCCGAGGGAGAGAGACGGAAAATCATAGCAGCCGGAGACTTGCTATAGTTTGGGGGAGTCGATCCGATCTGAGCCGTCCCGTCCCCGGCCGCCTGTCTCCCCTCTCGCAGCCGCATCGCCCTCCTCTGTGTTAACCCGGACACAGCGACATGTCTACCAAGTTCGTCTCTTGTTTCTACGATATTGGAGAAGTTTTATGCAAGGTAAAAAAAAACACACTTGCAACTTTGAGCCGGTTCGAGTGAGGGAGGGAGAGAATGAGCAGGATTATAACAACACGTTGCAACTTTTAAAACACTCCCGATCTATCTTGGTACAGTCAGTCTGGAACTTTAAAACTCCGACCTGGTTTTTATTCACCCACTTGCTAAGGCCGGCTCAGTCCCTGTTAAAAAACAATGCCGTGGATCCGAGCGGTTGAGTTATATTTTGTTTAAAAATTTGGGCATCGGATGGTGGGTTTTTCCCCCTCCCTGTTTTATTTGTTTGTGGTGTAACAGATTTTCTGCTACTTTAGTTTTCTGGGTTTTTTTAAAACGAGAAAAATGACTTGTTGATCTCTTGAGTTTTACTTTTGGCTGTTTTTTCTGTCCTGTTTAGGCGGAATTTTCTTTTTGACCTGTTGTATTTTAATCCATTATTTAATTCCTCCAAAAACAACCTTTTGTATTTTTTATTTTTTGGTATATCTATTTTTAAAAGTGTAGAGTTGGGGGACGGGACGGGGGGGACTCTTGATCCCAGGTGAGGAATGTTGCCTTTATGTTTGGGGGTTCTGAATTGGACCGTCGGTCCCCCCTTCACTTTCTGTCCCAGGTTTGTGTCTGTGGGGTTATTGGATGGTCGGCGGTGTTCCCCGGCCCCTGCGCCTCCTCCCTGCTGACCTTGCTGTCGCTCAAACCATTAACCGACCCACCTCAACACAAATATAAGGCGATAGCACCGGGAGCTGCTTGAAAACTGCAGCCGGGGAGCTTGCACCAAGCGATAGGGCCACATGCAAAAAAAAGCCAAGGTGGATGATTCTCCCAAATCACCTCTTAAAAGTCTCTCATTGAAACGCTCTGTCCAGCTTCTATCTTTTCGGTTTGTTATGCAGTCTGTCTCAGAATATTTCTACCTCCCTCCCTTTTCTTTCCCTCCCAGGGTTTGCAAACTACTGCTGAAAATGGCCTGATTCAGTCTGAAGTTTCCTGGAACAAGCAGGGTTGATGGAGGCTTTTGGCCAGGGTTCTGTGGGTGCCCCAGTGTTGTGATTGCAGTATGTTACAAAGCAAAGAGGGGGGCACGACACTGGCTTAGTGACTCCCAGGGGAGAAGAACACCTAGTGGGTGAAATCTCAAGTCTAAAACAGTCTATAAACCACCAGTAGCTTACCTTTTATTGTAGTTGTGTGAGTAACACACTGCACTGGTGCCTACTTCCGCCCACTTAACCGCAGTCCGTTTCTTGCCTGTTAAATGTAAACAAGATTTTGTCACTGACGTCAAATTTATCCACACTCTTGTCCTGTGGTGGGGTTACTGAGGTCCTAAAGTGGTCGGTCCCCGTGGCCTGCAGTAACTAGCGGGAATGACTGAACAGGCTGGGTCTCATTTCTCTAGAAAAGAGGAGGGGGGGGGAAGGTGACCTAACAGAAGTCTTTTTAAATTATGAAGCGGCTCGATAGAGTAGACGTAGAGGGAATGTTTCCGCTTGTGGGAGAATCCAAAACTAGGGACCATAAATATAACATAGTCACTAATAAATCGAAGAAAGAATTCAGGAGAAACTTGGTTACTCGGAGAGTGGTTAGAATGTTGAACTCGATACCACAAGGAGTGGTTGAAGTGAATAGTATCGATGCATTTAAGGGGAAGCTAGATAAATTATGAGGGAGAAAGGAATAGGATACGCTGATCGGGTGAGATGAAGTATGGTGGGAGGTGGCTCTTGTGAAGCATAAACAAGTTAGGCCGCATGGCCTGTTTCTGTGCTGTAAATTCTCTAATCTCTAAAGTGATATTTTCTGTTTTCCCCTCATCCAGAACAAAATGATTAGCTACAATAACAACATCAACGCAGGCAGCTCTGTGCCCCTGCTGGACAGGAAGGCAGTCGGGACCCCCACACTGGTGGACTATCAGAGGCGCCATTCAGTCACCCTCGCCAACGCTAACTCCAAGTTCAACCAGAACCAGCTGCTCAACAGCCTCAAGCTGGACCAGACCACCACCACCGCCGTGGCCAACAAGGAGAACAAGTTCCGAGACCGCTCCTTCTCAGAGACGGGCCTTCAGAAGCCCCAGAGCCAGGTCAACTCCAGCCGCTACAAGACGGAGCTGTGCCGCCCGTTCGAGGAGAATGGGTCGTGTAAGTACGGCGACAAGTGCCAGTTCGCCCATGGCATCCATGAGTTGCGGAGCTTGGCCCGGCATCCCAAGTACAAGACCGAGCTGTGCCGCACCTTCCACACCATCGGATTTTGCCCCTATGGACCCCGATGCCACTTCATCCACAACGCAGAGGAAAGGCGTATGTCCCCCGGGCACGACCAACACCACCTCCCGCTCTCCTCATCCAACAAGATGGACAGGCCTCGTCTGCAACACAGCTACAGCTTCTCTGGCTTCTCCAGTTCCTCCAGCGGGCTGCTGGACAGCCCCACCTCTATAACCCCTCCCCCCATCTTCAGCGCAGAAGACCTGAGCTCCTCCCCCACCCTGCCAGATTGTGCCAGCAACCCCTTCACCTACTCGAGCCAGGAGCTAGCCAGTCTCTTCGCGCCCAGCATTGGGATCCAAGTTCCGATGGCGTCCACCAACAACAGCGCCCACTCTCCTACTTCATTCCTGCTCCGACCTTTGGCTGAATCTCCCCAGCTCTTCAAGCCTCCCCCGAGCCCTCCAGACTCTATGTCAGATGACTACCTGAGCAGTTCTGGGAGTGTGAGCGGGTCGGAGTCCCCCACCCTTGATCCCAGTAAACGTCTTCCCATCTTCAGCAGACTGTCCATCTCAGATGACTAACTCGGCCTACCTTCCTTCCCCTGCGCTGGAAGAATCAGAGAGCTGTCAAAAAAAACAAAACAAAATGTAGCCCTAATCTGAGCAAGCATTTAAGATGAACCTTTATTTCTTAATGGTCCAGTTAGCCAGCTTTTGACACCCGCAAAGGTTAGAATTGACTTGCCAAACCCAAACTTGCCAGCTACATACCATGTCAATTGATGACCTACAACACATTTATTCTTGAGTTTTCACTGTGATAGCAGGGGTACAGCAATGACTGCACACTCATTTTTAAAAAGTAATTCAATTTTTGGAGATCAAAATGGCCGATTTCTTTTTTTTCTCTCTCATTCATCTATATCTACTTGCTAGCCCAGCAATTTGGGATTTGGTGGGAAGGGTCATCCTGGGATAAACTGGTAGGTTTGGACTGTCTGATTGGATTGGCCCAATTGAGTTGAGGCACTTTGTGACAGGACCTGAAGTGAATTTGATGTCAAACAGCTACCTATCTGCCTGTTGGTAAAGTTCTTAAGTGTCGATTAAGAATCTTTTGAAGAGAAGATTTTTTAAAAAGAGAACTGAATGGTGTAATTACCCACCATTCGCCGAAACAGATCTTTAATGTCGCAAAAATTACATTTGATGTCCCTTTAGCAGTAACTTTCTTTCTCCCTCTTCCCCTCCGCCCCCACCCCCCTCCCAATTGCTGTATCTCTCTGCGTTGACAGCACCAAGCGAGTGTGTCTTTGCACAAAGGAGGGTCCACACCGAGGTGACTGAAACATTTTGCCTGATGCAATTGTGGACGGTTCTTGAGGCACATGGGCCAGGCATCAGGAGACACCCTGTATCCCTCTGCCTCCCTGCCTCCTTCTCACCTCTCCCTCTAGCCCACCCCGCCCCTCCATCCAAATTCTTCTTTATAGTGACAATTCATTAACCCCAGGGACTGGAATTGAGCAAGCATTGTCTTTACTGCTTCCATTAATTGAACGGACGCAGATTGTAGCAAGATGTGTAGGACTTGGGAGATGTGAATGTTAATTTTTTTTTAATATTAAGGTGGGGGTGGGGGTTAGCTGGCCTGGGATGGACAATTGCTGGTGACTTTATTTAAATATGGTGCTGTTAATATGATTCTGGCTGCCTTGTTTTTAAACTGTTCAGCACCTAGTGGACAAAATGACTAGTAATTCTCTTTTTTTGTGGGGGAGAGGACAGTGAAAGTTTCTTCAGAAAAAGAATAGCTTTGGATGGTCAGGATTCCATCTCCAGAGTGGGGGAGAGAGTGAGAGAAATAGTTTAACCAGCTAGTCTTCAGCCTTGGACTTTGTGCCAAGTTAGTTCATTTTATTTCTTTTTTTCCCTTTTTTAAAAAATTCAGCAGAACATTCAAAAAGGATTTAAAAATATCGCTTGTCACTGCACACATACACACACATACATACATTCATACATACACACAAATTGCTTATTTAACTTATCAAAAAACATATTTATTGCCAAACATATGCATTTTTGTTTGTATTTATCACAATGACGAACCATAGAAATATATTTTTCTTTTGTTTAAATTATGATCTTATTAATCTTAAGATTGTGAGGTTTTTCCTTTCCTTATTTTCGTTTCCACAGTTTAATATATTATACTACAATGACGAGGGTTTTTGTAACTTTACTCTTCAGTTATTTTATTTAATAAAAAAAGTAATTTAAAAACACAAAAACATTTGAATTTATTTATTTTGTAGTTTTTTCCCCTCCCTTTTTAAAAAATAAATTGATTTTCTTATGTATTTTTATGGCAGCCGTGCGCTCACTGCCTTTAAACTCTTGTTGCCAACAGCGGCCTAGTATTTTAGGCTTTTGAGTTAGCTTCCATTGTACAAGAGACTGTTAAGAAGGTGCGGGCTCAGTACTGTGACACAAAAGTGCCTGTCGAACACATTCCAAGCATTGATGTATGCTTTCTGTATAATTAATAATACTTTTTATTATTGATAGGTCCTGGTCTCTTTCAGAGAGACAACCAGGACTCAGCACAAAGAAGTTGAATGTATCTTTCCTTCACTGTTCACTACATGGTTTATTTTCTATGTCTGTTTATACAGAATGCTTTTGTAATGACTGGTTCTAATGTAAACCAATAAACCCCAATGGTTTTTTTTTCCCAAAGTGTGGTAGCTCTGGATTTGTCCCTTCTGGAACTGTCATTGCCTAGCACTGTGCTAATTTTAGATGGGGGCGGGGAGGTAGAGCGAGGGGTCAAAAACCAGGGGGCACAGATTTAAAGTAATTGGTGGAAGGTTTAGAGAGGATTTGAGGGGAAATTTCTTCACCCAGAGGGTTGTGGGGGGCCTGGAACTCACTGCCTGAAAGGGTGGTAGAGGCACGAACCCTAACCACATGTAAAAAGTACAGGAAACTCTTTTTTATCTGGCACTGATGGGACCGGCGTGGTGCCAGTTGATCAAAACGTCCGGATTACAGAGAGGTATACTTACTAAGGTACGAGAGCCCCATACACGGCCACAGATCCAAGAGTCCCTGTTGCATAGCAACGGGTGCAGGAACCCCGGTTACACGGCCACAGATCTAGGAACCCCGGTTACACGGCCACTAATATGAAGTAAAACTTGCCTGAACCTACTGAATTTTGCCAGGTAAGAGAGATTTCCGGTTATTTAGGTGCCGGTTAAAAGAGAGTTTCCTGTACTTGGATGTGCACTTGGGATGTTGTAACCTGCAGGGCGACGGACCAAGAGCTGGGAAGTGGGATTAGGCTGGATAGCTCTTCGTTGGCCGGCGCGGACATGATGGGCCGAAATGGCCTCCTTCCGTGCTGTAACTTCCTATGATTCCATGAGGGTATGCTGCTCTTGTGATGCTGAGGAATGTGTTAATGAAACACGTGTTAATCTGTGTTAGCCTGTGGATTAAAGCCTCACTCATAGAAATTTAATGCAAATATTCAGCACGGCCTGATTTCAACCCCTAGGCCTTGCTAAGTTGCAGCAATGCTCTCTGAGCCTGTACTGACCAGATTTTAAATTTCGGAGACTCCATTGTGTGAAACCCTATAAAAGGAGCTTGGAAGATGAAAGGAATCGGAACAGAGAGGTGATGGGTGAATGCACAACATACGTGGCTGGGTTTAGGCTCATTCAGGATCTGACACCATGCTTATTGCAGAAGCTGCTGCCTAGGTTTCCGATTGGTTCAAGAGTCAAACATTGTGCTGGGGCTCTATGACCAGCAATGGTTCAGATTCGCATGGAATTCAGGGTTGGATGGTGTGATATGTAATTACCAACAGCAGAGTTTCTGGTCAGACAGTAGTGTTCAGGTGGTACACTGAGATGGCTATCGGGGACTTGTCCTGGAGGATGTTGCACGGAGCAGTCCCATGCAATAAAGTTTTAAGCAGGTTCACGGACTCCCAGGCCATCTGCCTTTTCTGCGGCCTGGAGGAGTCCGTGTTCCACGTCTACATGAAGTGTGAGAGGTTGCAGCCCTTCCGTTATTTGAAGGGGCTGCTCCTCGATTTTTTGGCTGCACTTCAGTCCCACGCTCCTAATCTTTGGTCACCCGGTGCGGGCAGATCGGAGGACCTCGTGGGACTGCTCCTGGGCCTGGCCAAAGTGGCCATTAACTGATCCAGGCAGCGGGTGGTCGAGGGGGTCGGTCGGCCCGACTGCCTGCCTCTTCCGCGGCCCACGTTTGCGCCGGGGTGGCCCTGGAGATGGAGCACGCGGTGTCCGCCGGCACGCTCGAGGCCTTCCGCGACCGGTGGGTGCCGCAGAGACGAGTGCATCATCACCCCCGGGAACCAAATTTTAATTTATTAAGTTTCATTTAAAGTTAAGTTACAGTTTATTTGTATTTGTGTGCACCAATGGACCCTAACCCAATTCCAGGCAGTGTGCCAGGGGTAAGCATGCACTGGCCTAGTTAGCAACAGGCTACACTGCGTGCTGAAGTGGTGACACATTCACACTAGCAAAAAACACATGCCTTTTGTAGGGAGAGGGGAATAGTGGTAAGACTTGGATATGAATTGAGAAGTAGGTGGACACCAGGGCAGACACAACAAAACATGTCCTTAAGATGGTGTTGGCTGTGTCTTCAGCAGTTCCCTGGATTCTAGAAGCTTCCAACTCAGCTGGGATGATCCACTGGGTTCCAACAAATGAACCAGTTCAAAAAGTGGGCTTCCATGCCTTGGAAGGAAACTGAGCAAGGGGCTGTCTTGGGCCTTGTGTTTACTTAATAAAGTTTTACAATGTAAAGCTTGCGATGGGAACTGGATGGCACTGTGGGTTCGAAAGGACCTTCGCCCCCCCTAGGGCCCAGCACGTACCCAACCTGGACTGGTGGGATGAAGTCAATGGCTGCAAGATTTATATGTGAAATGAGCTTGAGTGGTCCTGATCCAATTTATATAGTGGGTGAGGGTTACTGAAATCTGCCCTATGGTAGTGTCTCTCAAACGGGTCCGCGGACCCCTGGGTGTCCATAGAGACATACCAGGGGTCCGCAACTGGAGGTAATTTCAAGCTGGGGATGTTGGCCTGAGCGAGAACATCCTCGGTTCTGAGGGACTGCCTAAAAGAGAGAATTTCAAGCCTGCTCCTCTTTATAAAAGCAAAAAATGATTCAGTTCTTGTGAATTATTCTCAACGGCTGGGCCCGCCTCCTCACAGAGGCCCACCGCCTCTCACTCACTTCGCAACAAGTGCTCCCTGCCGGTCGAGCCGATTCCTCTCCCATGTGCCATCCTCCCGACGTGAACAGATTGTCCGCGGGGCCCTTCAAACGTGTGCCTGAGCGTGTTCACGCAAACACGTACAATCCCACAGAGCATGCCAGTGGGACAGTATGGCAGTGAGCCATGCTTCCAGCACCTGCCCTCACTCACCTTGGCCAGCCTGCTGACGGCTTTTAAACTTGTCCAGCACTCTTCTTCCTCTTAGGCTAAGTGGCTAATAGTGGCCACCTGATGCTGTGGAGTACACAAAATTAGTGCGAGAAGCAGGCACACCCATCTCACTGATATCTAAGTAAATACCAGTTTTCTTGAAAGCATTATTAAAACACTGTACATGCAGCACTTTCATGAGTATTCATGTTATATTTTAGATAGGGGATCCGTGATTACTAATCGATTTGAAATGGAGTTCTTCAAGGGGGGGCCCTCCGACCAAAAAGTTTGCGAACCACTGCCCTATGGTCAGTGGGTGAGTGTTACTGAAATCAGTGTTCTGTGGTCTGGGTGAGTGTTACTGAAATCAGCGCCCTGTGGTCAGTGGGTGAGTGTTACTAAAACCAGAGCTCTGGATAGGTGTTACTGAAATCAGTGCCCTGCGGTCAGTGGGTGAGGGTTAATGAAATAAGTGCCCTGTGGTCAGTGGGTGAGAGTTACTGAAATCAATGCCCTGTGGTCAGTGGGCGAGTGTTAATGAAATCAGTGCCCTGTGGTCAGTGGGTGAGTTACTGAAATCAGTGCCCTGTGGTCAGTGGGCGAGTGTTAATGAAATCAGTGCCCTGTGGTCAGTGGGCGAGTGTTAATGAAATCAGTGCCCTGTGGTCAGTGGGCGAGTGTTAATGAAATCAGTGTCCTGTGGTCAGTGGGTGAGTGTTACTGAAAGCACTGCACTGTGGTCAGTGGGTGAGTGTTACTGAAATCAGTGCCCTGTGGTCAGTGGGTGAGATTTACTGAAATCAGTGTCCTGTGGTCAGTGGGTGAGTGTTACTGAAATCACTGAACTGTGGTCAGTGGATGAGTGTTACTGAAATCAGTGCCCTGTGGTCAGTGAGTGAGAGTTACTGAAATCAGTGCCCTGTGGTCAGTGAGTGAGAGTTACTGAAATCAGTGCCCTGTGGTCAGTGGGTGAGGGTTACTGAAATCAGTGCCCTGTGGTCAGTGGGTGAGTGTTACTGAAATCAGTGCCCTGTGGTCAGTGGGTGAGTGTTACTGAAATCAGTGCCCTGTGGTCAGTGGGTGAGAGTTACTGAGATCAGTGCCCTGTGGTCAGTGGGTGAGTGTTACTGAAATCAGTGTCCTGTGGTCAGTGGGTGAGAGTTACTGAAATCAGTGCCCTGTGGTCATTGGTTGAGTGTTACTCAAATCAGTGCCCTGTGGTCAGTGGGTGAGTGTTACTGAAATCAGTGCCCTGTGGTCAGTGGGTGAGAGTTACTGAGATCAGTGCCCTGTGGTCAGTGGGTGAGTGTTACTGAAATCAGTGCCCTGTGGTCAGTGGGTGATGTTACTGAAATCAGTGCCCTGTGGTCTGGGTGAGTGTTACTGAAATCAGTGCCCTGTGGTCAGTGGGTGAGAGTTACTGAGATCAGTGCCCTGTGGTCAGTGGGTGAGTGTTACTGAAATCAGTGCCCTGTGGTCAGTGGGTGATGTTACTGAAACCAGTGCCCTGTGGTCTGGGTGAGTGTTACTGAAATCAGTGCCCTGCGGTCAGTGGATGAGTGGTACTGAGATCAGTGCCCTGTGGTCAGTGGGTGAGTGGTACTGAAATCAGTGCCCTGTGGTCAGTGGGTGAGTGGTACTGAGATCAGTGCCCTGTGGTCAGTGGGTGAGTGTTACTGAAATCAGTGGGTAAGTGTTACTTAAATCAGTGCCCGGTGGTCAGTGGGTGAGTGTTACTGAAATCAGTGCCCTGTGGTCAGTGGGTGAGTGTTACTGAAATCAGTGCCCTGTGGTCCGGGACTGAGATTTATTGAAACCAGTGCCTTGCGGTCAGTCGGTCAGTGTTACTGAAATCGGTGCCCTGTGTTCTGGGTGAGTGTTAGTGAAATCAGTGGTCAGTGGGTGAGTGTTACTGAAATCAGTGCCCCGTGGTCAATGGGTGAGTGTTACTGAAATCAGTGCCCTGTGGTCAGTGGGTGAGTTGTACTGAAATCAGTGCCCTGAGGTCAGTGGGTGAGTTGTACTGAAATCAGTGCCCTGTGGTCAGTGGGTAAGTGGTTACTTAAATCAGTGCCCTGTGGTCCGTGGCTGAGATTTATTGAAATCAGTGCCTTGTGGTCAGTGGGTCAGTGTTACTGAAATCGGTGCCCGGTGTTCTGGGTGAGTGTTACTGAAATCAGTGCCCTGTGGTTAGTGGGTGAGTGTATTGAATTCAGTGCCCAGTGGTCAGTGGATTAGTGTTACTGAAATCAGTGCCCAGTGGTCAGTGAGTGAGAGTTACTGAAATCAGTGCCCTGTGGTCAGTGGATTAGTGTTACTGAAATCAGTGCCCTGTGGTCAGTGGGTGAGAGTTATTCAAATCAGTGCCCTGTGGTCAGTGGGTGAGAGTTACTGAAATCAGTGCCCTGTGGTCAGGGGCCAGTATTACTGAAATCAGTGCCCTGTGATCAGAGGGTGAGTGTTACTGAAATCACTTCCCTGTGGTCAGTGGGTGAGTGTTCCTAAAATCAGTGTCTTGTGATCAGTGGGGGACGGTTACTGAAATCCATGCCCTGTGTTCAGTGGGTGAGAGTTACTGAAATCAGTGCCCTGTGGTCAGTGGGTGAGTGTTACTGAAATCAGTGCCCTGTGGTCAGGGGTGAGTGTTACTTAAATCAGTGTCCTGTGATCAGTGGGAGACGGTTACTGAACTCGGCGGCCTGTGGTCAGTGGGTGAGTGATACTGAAATCGGTGCCCTGTGGTCAGGGGTGAGTGTTACTTAAATCAGTGTCTTATGATCAGTGGGGGACGGTTACTGAAATCAGTGCCCTGTGGTCAGTGGATGAGAGTTAATGAAATCAGTGCCCTGTGGTCAGTGGGAGAGAGTTACTGAAATCAATGCCCTGTGGTCAGTGGGTGAGAGTTACTGAAATCAGTGCCCTGTGGTCAGTGGATGAGAGTTAATGAAATCAGTGCCCTGTGGTCAGTGGGTTAGCGTTACTGAAATCAGCGGCCTCTGGTCAGTGGGCGAGTGTGACTGAAATCAGTGCCCTGTGGTCAGTGGGTGAGTGTTACTGAAATCAGTGCCCTGTGGTCAGTAGGTGAGAGTTACTGAAATCAGTGCCCTGTGGTCAGTGGGTGAGTGTTACTGAAATCAGTGCCCTGTGGTCAGTGGGAGAGAGTTACTGAAATCAATGCCCTGTGGTCAGTGGGTGAGGGTTACTGATATCAGTGCCCTGTGGTCAGTGGGTGAGTGTTACTGAAATCAGTGCCCTGTGGGCAGTGGGTGTGTGTTACCGAAATCAGTGCACTGTGGTCAGTGGGTGAGTGTTACTGAAATCAGTGCCCTGTGGTCAGTGGGAGAGAGTTACTGAAATCAATGCCCTGTGGTCAGTGGGTGAGGGTTACTGATATCAGTGCCCTGTGGTCAGTGGGTGAGTGTTACTGAAATCAGTGCCCTGTGGGCAGTGGGTGTGTGTTACCGAAATCAGTGCACTGTGGTCAGTGGGTGAGAGTTACTGAAATCAGTGCCCTGTGGTCAGTGGATGAGAGTTACTGAAATCAGTGCCCTGTGGTCAGTGGGTGAGAGTTACTGAAATCAGCAGCCTGTGGTCAGTGGGTGAGTATTAATGAAATCAGTGCCCTGTGGTCAGTGGGTGAGTGTTACTGAAATCAGTGCCTGTGGTCAGTGGGTGAGTGTTACTGAAATCAGTGCCCTGTGGTCATAGAAACATGGAAACATAGAAGATAGGAGCAGGTGTAGGCCATTCAGCCCCTCGAGTCTGCTCCGCCATTCAATGCGATCATGGCTGATCATCCAAATTCAGTACCCTGTCCCTGCTTTCTCCCCATATCCCTTCAGCCTTAAGAAATATATCCAACTCCTTCTTGAATATATTGAATGAATTGGCCTCTACTGCCTTGTGTGGCAGAGAATTCCACAGTTTCACCACTCTCTGGGTGAAGAAATTCCTCCTCATTTCTGTCCTAAGTGGCTTACCCTTTATCCTTAGACTGTGACCCCTGGTTCTGGACTATCTGACCATCCGGAACATCCTTCTGCATTAAGTCTGTCCAGTCCTGTCAGAATTTTATAAGTTTCAATGAGATCCCCTCTCATTCTTCTAAACTCCAGCGAGTATAAGCCCAATCGACCCAATCTCTCCTCATACGTCATTCCTGCCATCCCAGGTATCAGCCTGGTGAATCTTCGCTGAACTCCTTCCACGGCAAGAACATCCTTCCTCAGATAAGGCGACCAAAACTGCACACAATACTCAAGATGTGGTCTCACCAAGGCCCTGTACAACTGCAGCAAGACATCCTTGGTCCTGTACTCAAACCCTCTCGCTACGAAGGCCAACATACCATTTGCCTTCTTAACCGCCTGCTGCACCTGCATGCTTTCCTTCAACGACTGGTGCACAAGGACACCCAGATCTCGTTGCACTTCCGCTTCTCCCAATCTATTGCCATTCAGATAATCTGCCTTCCTGTTTTTGACACCAAAGTGGATAACCTCGCATTTATCCATGCTTCTGCCCAATCACCCAGCCTGTCCAAATGTTCTTGGAGTTTCTCGCCATCCTCCTCACAGCACACATGCCCACCCAACTTTGTGTCGTCTGCATACTTGGAGATATTACATCTAGTTCCCTTGCCTAGATCATTAATATATATTGTGAATAGCTGGGGTCCAAGGACCGATCCCTGCGGTACCCCACTAGTCACTGCCTGCCACTCGGAAAAAGAGCCGTTTATTCCAACTCTTTGCTTTCTTTCTGCCAACCAGTTCTCTATCCAAGTCAATACCTTGCCCCCAATCCCATGTGCCTTAACTTTACACGCTAATCTCTTATGCGGGACCTTATTGAAAGCCTTTTGAAAGTCCAAATACACCACATCCACTGGTTCTCCCTTATCTATTTTACCAGTTACATCCTCAAAAAATTCCAGTGGATTAGTCAAGCACGATTTACCTTTTGTAAATCCATGTTGACTTTGTCCGATCCTGTCACTGTTTTCCAAGTGCTCTGCTGTTACATCTTTTATAATGGACTCTAGCATTTTCCCCACTACCGATGTCAGGCTTACTGGTCTGTAATTCCCCATTTTCTCTCTACCACCTTTTTTGAATAGTGGGGTAACATTATCTACCCTCCAATCCATGGGTACTGTTCCAGATTCCATCGAATGTTGGAAGATGATCAGCAATGCATCTACTATTTCTAGGGCCACTTCCTTAAGTACCCTAGGATGTAGATTATCAGGCCCTGGGGATTTATCGGCTTTCAATCCCGTCAATTTCCCTAACACCGTTTCCCTACAAATACTGATTTCTTTCAGTTCCTCCCTTTCATCAGACCCTATGTTCCCTGACATCTCTGGGAGGTTATTTGTGTCCTCCTTTGTGAAGACAGAAGCAAAATATGTATTTAATTGGTCTGCCATTTCTTTGTTCCCCATTATAAATTCCCCTGATTCTGACTGCAATGGACCTACGCTTGACTTCACCAATCTCTTTCTCTTCACATATCTATAAAAGCTTTTACAGTCAGTTTTTATGTTCCCTGCAGGCTTACTCTCATTCTATTTTCCCCTTCTTAATTAATCCCTTTGTCCTCCTTTGTTGAATCCTAAACTGCTCCCAATCCTCAGGTTTACTGCTTTCTCTGGCCAATTTATATGTCCTCTCCTTGGATCTTATGCTATCCCTAATTTCCCTTGTTAGCCACGGTTGAGTTGTGGCCTTCGCACGGCCCCCAAAGAAGACCTTCGCTCTTCATCAGCGGAGCTGGTGTACGGTCAGCCGTTGCGAGTCCCGGGGATTTCCTGCCAGCTTCGACGAAGCCATGGTCCGCGTCTGACCAGCTTACTAGTCACCAGGAAGTGGCCAGATGCTTCGCACCGGTGCCCACTTCGCACCACGGGCTGCAGAGTTTGCACGTTCCCTCGGAGCTTCACAAGGCTGAGTACATCTTTATTCGCCATGATGCTCATAGGGATCCACTCAAGGCCCCATATATTGGTCCCTTCCACGTGTTCGAGGCAGGGGACAAAATCTTCACGGTGGATGTCGGTGGTAAACCAGACCACATTTCGGTCGATCGCTTAAAGCCAGCACATCTGGACCTCGACCGCCCCGTCGAGAAAGCACAACCGCCGAGACGAGGTCGGCCACCCATCGCCGTTACAGCAGACCAAGTGTAACAGACCGCCAGCCGCCCAACAGCCTCCGCCTCAGAAGTACAGGAGTCGTTCTGACAGGCTCATCAGACGCCCTCACCGTTTGACTTTGTCCGTTAAAGCGAATTCTGGGGGAGCGCATGTGGCGGAGCCACTGAATGACTCTGGGCAACTGTATATAATCCCCTTTAATGATGTTCTAACACAAGCCTAAGCCTGTACCTTTGTGTTAGACATTACTGTGTTTTGTATATAGTGCTTGTATGTACGGGGCGTGGCCCCTTTAAGAGCGCGGGAAAACGCAGGCAAACACGATGACGTCACGTCGCAAACCATGTGACTGTCCTGGCAGTCCTCGTGGAATCTCCATCTTGTTAAGACCTGTTTTCGTGGTTCTCCTGTATCGATCTCAACAAACTGTTTGAACTCGTTTAGTCTTACATTAAAGACCTGTTTGATTGATCTCCTGAGTCGACCTCAGTTATTGGTTAGGAATCCGTCAATTCCTACAGAGTCACCTTTCTTGTTTTATTTTTATGCCAAACTGGGATGAACAAATTCTGTAGTTCATCCATGCGGTCTTTGAATGTTTGCCATTGCCTATCCACCGCCAACCCTTTGAGTGACATTCTCCAATCAATCCTACCCAACTCGCGCCTCATACCATCGTAGTTTCCTTTAGTTAAATTCAGAACCCTAGTCTCTGAGTCAACTACTTCACTCTCCATCTTAATAAAGAATTCTATCATATTATGATTGCTCTGACCCAAGGGGCCTCATACAACAAGATTGCTAATTAATCCTTTCTCATTACATAATACCCAGTCTAAGATGGCCTGATCTCTAGTTGGTTCCTCGACATATTGGTGCAGGAAACCATCCCGTAAACACTCCAGGAATCCCTCCTCCACAGTATTGTTACTAATTTGTTTAGTCCAATCTATATGTAGAATAAAGTCACCCATGATGACTGCTGTGCCCTTATTGCACTCTTCTCTAATTTCCCTTTTAATGCCATCCCCAACCTCCGCATTACTGTTTGGAGGTCTATACACCACTCCCACTAACGTTTTCTGCCCCTTGGTATTTCTCAGTTCTACCCATACAGATTCCACATCATCAGAGCTAATAGCCTTACTTACAATTGTGTTAATCCCCTCTTTAACCAGCAATGCTACCCCACCTCCATTTCCCTTTTGCCTATCTTGCCTGAATATTGAATACCCCTGGATGTTGAGTTCCCAGCCTTGGTCACCCTGCAGCCATGTTTCCGTAATCCCAATCATATCATATCCGTTTACCTCTATTTGCGCAGCTAATTCATCCACCTTATTACGAATGCTCCTCGCATTAAGACACAAGGGTCTAGAAATTCAGTTGGTTGCGGCAGCCGGTAGCGCCTTAGGAGGAGTAGATGTCGGGCGCTAGGCGGCTAGCGGCCGGGCAAAGCGCGAACTGCGCCTCTCCCCAACTTCACTGGAGATTTAGCGGCGGCGCAAAGTCTTTGCGCGCGCTCAGCTGCGCGCGCAGATCATGGCATCATTTCCTCGTGCAACGCCCTTTGTGCGCCCCCAACCGGAAATTCAGTCGTGACGCCCCATTGTGCGCCTGGCGCCCCTAGCGACTGGTAGAGTGGAATGGTGCTCAGTCGATGCGGGGCGCGGGGGGCGCAAATTAAAGGGCACTCCTCCTGCACTAGAAAAGGCTGCCATTTCGCAGCACTCCTTCTTGAGAGATGGATCTTTGCAGAGAGACCAAGGTAGAGAGCTTTCTGCTTTGGCTCAACACTCAGACAGGTACTTGTGGCTTCAGGCCACAGCTTTCCACTTGTCTTTGCCTCATTGACGTATCATTCTTTGCTAACATATTATGGGGGCTGCAATGGGTGCAAACGCTGGCTTTCTCCATTGCATCCAAAGGGCTCACAGACGCCGTGAGAGAGTGGCAGCCCTGGCTAGACGGAGAGGGGGCAACAGGCGTCGGGAAAGGAGGCCTTACCCACCCAGGGTATACCGCCAGCATTTCTCCTATCTCAACATGTCTGAGGAGCAGTGTGTTCGGAGGCTACGATTCCGAAGGGAGGTGGTCACAGAGATCTGCCACCTGCTTGGTGGTGATCTGCAGCCACAGCTGAGGAGCAGGACGTCTCTGTCGGTGGCAGTGAAGGTGACGGTGGCTCTCAACTTCTATGCCACCGGCTCCTTCCAATCCGCGACTGGGGACATTTCCAACATCTCCCAGTTCGCCGTGCATTGTTGCATCCGCCAGGTGACCAATGCCCTTTTCAAAAGGAGACGTCAGTTCATCTCCTTCTCTATGGCCCTTGCCAAGCAGCAACAGTGCGCAATGGGCTTTGCAGCATTCGCGGGCTTCCCCATGGTGCAGGGCGCCATTGACTGCACGCATGTGGCTTTGCGGGCACCTCTGGAGAATGCCGAGGATTACTGCAACCGGAAGGGCTACCATTCGCTCAACCTCCAGCTGGTGTGTGACCACAGGCAGCTCATCCTAGCTGTCAATGCCCGCTTTCCAGGCAGCAGCCACGATGCCTTCATCCTGCGACAGACTTCTGTGGCAGACATGTTCCAGGCCCAGCCTCACCCACGAGGATGGCTTATCGGGGACAAAGGCTATCCTTTGTGTACCTGGCTGATGACCCCGCTCCGTGCACCCAGCACCCCTGCTGAAGAGGGATACAACGAAAGCCATCAAGCGACCAGGAACACCATTGAACAAACAATCGGCGTCCTGAAGCAATGGTTCCGCTGTCTGGATCATTCCGGTGGAGCCCTACAATATTCGCCGGAGCGAGTCTCCCATTTCGTGGTCGTTTGCTGCATGCTGCACAACCTGGCTATCCGCAGGACTCAGCCACTGCCACCAGAGATTGGAGGACCACCTGAGGAGGAGGAGGAGGAGGAGGAGGACCAGCACAGGAGGGAGGCAGAAAGTGCAAGGGCCGCCCGTCGCCGGCTTATTGAACGTCGCTTCTAGGCCCCCTCTCAGGGAATGGCTTGTGCCAATGTCAGCAGATGAATGTAGCCGCTCCACAAGCCCTCAGCCGAGCAGGGCAACCAGGATTTGACAAAAAAACCATGCACAGTGCAATTTAAGAACAATAATTTGTTGCAAACCTCTGCCCTTCCCACATTGCAACCTCATGTGGAGAAGCCCCCCCAAAAACACAAAACTACCAGTCTCGGCCTTACAAAAAGAAAGAAAGACACCAGTCTCGGCCTTACAAAAACACAACAACACCAGTCTCGGCCTTACAAAAAGAAAGAAAGACACCAGTCTCGGCCTTACAAAAACACAACTACACCAATCTCGGCCTTAAAAAAAGAAAGAAAGACACCTGTCTCGGCCTTACAAAAACACAACTACACCAATCTCGGCCTTAACAAAAGCACCAGGCATTTGTGCAGAGCTTCTACTTTTTGCCCTGCGAGGGTGATGCCTTTCGCATCCTTGCCTGGCCCCTGCCCGCCCGGCAGCTCCTCCTCAATGGGAGCCCAGTGGCTGCAGCAAGGCTGGGGGAAGGCTGCTGAGGGTCAGATGGCGAAACGGCAGATGCCCTTGGGGGTCGGCCTGCACCAGCTCTGGCCTTGGAGGGGCCGGCTGCTGACTGCTCTAACTCTGCCTGGGCGGCAGCAGTCTGTCCAGCGGCTCGTGGCAGCTGCAATGGCGGAGTGGCAGTGTTGGCTGCAGGAATGGTGCCAACCTGGCAGATCGCAGGTGCTCGCTGGTCGCCTGAGACATTGGCACTCGCACGGGCCAGCACTGCAGCATGCGCAGCAAACAGCTGAAGAACAGACTGCTGGGCTGCTGCTGCGCGGCGGGTGCCCTGGCGATGCCTGGCTGATCCAGCGAGGGTGGCAGCAGTTAGTGCCCGTGTGGCCCTGGTCTGTGTCCGCATGACAACAGCCAGTGAATGGACGGCATGACTGAGCACTTGGCTCGAAGCCGCCTGTGCTGCCGCGAAGTCCTGTAGACTCCTGGCCTGTGCTGCTCCAAATTGCTGCACACTCCTTGACAAAGACTCAATGGAGTCAGGCATCCTTGCCACTGCAGCCATGAGCTCATTGTGCCTGCGCTCAGCCTGGACGGCCATTTCCTCCAGGAGCCGCACCTCCTCTGCGCTGACCGTCGCAGGACTGGAGGCCGCACTCACCCTCTGGGGAGAAGTCCGCCGAGCTTCCCCACCCCTCCCGCATTGCTGCAGGCCGCTGGGCGCCGGAGCTTCACTCTCCTCCGACCCTTCCCCCCGGCTCCCCTCCAGGGAAGACGTGTCCCCTTCCTCGCCATGGGCTGGCGCGGCTGAGGGTGGCACTGATGGGCCGGCTTCCTCTTCCTCCTCCTCGAATTCGGAAGCGCTGACAGTGGCAGCTTAAGGGCCCGCCTCCTCACCTGGCGATTCACCATCTGAAAGCAGGAAGGCACAAGAGTAGCTTTAGAGTGAGGACAGGGCGGCAGCGAGGGAGCCATGAGTGCTGCCATGCACTGCATTGGTCGGACAGTGGCAAAGGATGCTAATCTGAGGCACAAGTGTAACGAGAGAGGTCAAAAAGGTGATGCCCTTACCATTGGTGCCCAGAACAGGGTCGGCATCTCCAGTGGCGACGGGGCCAATCAGCCGGCCTGCCATAATGCGCTCCCACGCTGGTCAAGGTCAGAGAGCTCTTTGACGTCAGGATGGCCTCCCCCGGTGTCAGTTCGTTTCCGCCGGTCGTGCACCACCTTGGCCTGCAAGAGAAAGGACGGCCTCAAAGTACAGTGTGAAGCCCTGATCTTGTCTGCACTGCCTCCCATGGTCGAATAGCTTGTACAGTGTGTAGCTTTGATCTTGTCTGCAATGCCTCCCATGGTCGAATAGCTTGTACAGTGTGTAAAGTGCTGAATGTGCAAGTGATTTTCATGACAGTCCCATAGCTGCTGGATGAGGGCTGGCCATTAGGGCTTTCAGGTCCCTTTGCCCATAAAGTGAGGTGCACATGCAGGGATGAGGAGGACACTGGAAATGGTAGTCACCCTGACAACCCGAGTGAGGTCGTTGAACTTCTTCCGGCATTGCACAGGAGTCCTGGCAACCACGCTGTTGGAAGACACCCTGTTTGAGACCTCCCTCCAGGCTTTCCGGTAGGCGCTGGGCAGCGGCCTCTTGCCACATTCTGGGAACAGAACATGGCGCCTGCGCTCCACTCCGCCAACCAGCAGCCTCAGGTCACCGTCGCTGAAGCGCTGCGCTCTCTCCCTGGCCTTCTCCATAGCCCTGGGCGTTGTGCAGGTGAAGCTGAAGTGGTCAGGCCTAGGTTGAGGGCTGCAGTGTGCAGGGCGTGGCAGGCAAACAAATCCACCCTCCCCCTTTAAGAGCTGACCGGCGCCAGAGTGTCTGCCGTCAATCAACAACTCACCGCACCGGCGCTGCGCCCGGCCTCAGGGGTATCGCTCAGCACAGCCGGCTTAGCGCCTAAAGATAGTCATGCATCGCCTGTTTTAGCGCAGCAGCAACCTCTTGGGGCGATGCGACTGAATATCGGCGAAGGTGGCGCGACTTTGCGCCGGGCGCAAACTTTAGCGTCTGCCCGACTTTACCGCCCCAAAAGTGGCTATACTGAATTTCTAGGCCAAGGCCTTCAGGCTTGTTTTTTTAACACTCTTACACCTTTTAGAATTATTATTTACTGTGGCCATGTTTGATTTAAACCCTTGATTTCTCTGACTGCCACCTTTGTTTTTCTCCTTCCCGTCTTTTGCTTCTATGCTTATTTCCTTTTCCTCTGTCTCCCTGCTCAGGTTCCCAACTCCCTGCCATTTTATTTTAAACCCTCCCCCAGAGCACTAGCAAACACTCCCCCTAGGACATCGGTCCCGGTCCCGGTCCTAGTACTGTGTAACTCCCCTCCCCGATCGCCGACTGTAACCCCCGCCCCGATCGCCGACTGTAACCCCCTCCCTGAACACCGACAGTAACCCCCTCACCGTTCGTCGACTGTAAACCCCTCCCCAATTACTGACTGTAACCCCCCTCCACGATCGCTGACTGTAACGCCCTCCCCGATCACCGACAGTAACCACCTTCCCAATAACCGAATGTAACCCCCTCCCCGATCACCGACTGTAACCCCCTCCCCGATCACCGACTGTAACCCCCTCCCCGATCATCGACTGTAACCCCCTCCCCGATAACTGACTGTAACCCCCCTCCCCAATTACTGATTGTAACTACCCTCCCTGATCACTTACTGTAACCACCTCCCCGATCACTGATTTTAACCCCCTCCCCGATCACCGACTGTAACCTTCTGCCCGATCACTGTGTGTAACCCCCTCCCCGATCAATGACTGTAAACCCCTCCTCGATTACCGACTGTAATGCCCTCCTCGATCACCGACTGTAACTCCCTCCTCGATCACTGACTGTAATCCCCTCCCCGATCACTGACTGTAAACCCCTCCCCGATCACCGAATGTATCCCCCTCCCCGATCACCAACTGTAACCCCCTCCCCGATCACTGACAGTAACGCCCTCCCTGATCACCGACTGTAAACCCCTCCCCGATCAATGACTGTAACCACTCCCCGATCACCAACTGTAACCCCCTCCCCGATCGCCGAATGTAAACCCCCCGATCGCCAAAAGTAAACCCCTCCCCGATCGCCGACTGTAACCCCCCTCCCCAATAACTGACTGTAACCCCCTCCCCAATTACTGACTGTAACCCCCTCCACATTCACCGAATGGAAACCCCTCCCCGATCACCGACTGTAACCCCCTCCCCGATCACCGACTGTAACCCCCTCCCTGATCATAGACTGTAACGCCCTCTCCAATTACTGACTGTAACCCCCCTCCCCGATCACCAACTGTAAACCCCTCCCCGATCACCGACTGTAACCCCCTCCCCAATCACCGACTGTAAACCCTCTCCCCGATCACCGACTGTAACACCCACCCCGATCGCCGACTGTAAACCACTCCCCGATTATCAATTATAACCCCCTCCCCGATCACCGACTGTAACCCCCTTCCCGATTGCCGACTGTAACCCCCCTCCCCAATTACTGACTGTAACCACCTCCCCGATCACCGAATGTAACTCCCCTCCCCGATCACCGAATGTAACCCACTCCCCGATCACCGACTGTAACCCCCTCCCCGATCACCGACTGTAAACCCCTCCCCGATCGCCGACTGTAACCCTCCTCCCCAATTACTGACTGTAATCCACTCCCCGATCGCCGACTGTAACCCCCTCACTGATCGCTGACTGTTACCCACTCCCCAATCGCCGACTGTAACCACCTCCCCAAATACTGACTGCAACCCCCTCCCCGATCACCGACTGTAACCCCCTCCCTGATCACCGACTGTAAACCACTCCCCGATCACCGACTGTAACCCCCCTCCCCGATCACCGATTGTAACCCCCTCCCCAATCACCGACTGTAACCCCCTCCCCGATCACTGACCGTAACCCCCTCCCCGATCACCGACTGTAGCCCCCCTCCCCGATCGCCAACTGTAATCCCCTCCCCGATCACCGACTGCAACCCCCTCCCCAATCACTGATTGTAACCCCCTCCCCGATCACCGACTGTAACACCCTCCCTGATCACCAACCGTAACCCCCTCCCCGATAACCGACTATAACCCCTTCCCCGATCACCGACTGTAACCCGCTCGCCGATCACTGACTGTAACCCCCACCCGATCACCGACTGTAAACCCCTCCCCGATCACCGACTGTACCCCCTCCCCGATCACCGACTGTAAACCTACTCCCCGATCGCCGATTGTAACCCCCTCCCCGATCACTGACTGTAACCGCCTCCCCGATCACCGACTGTAACCCCCTCCCCGATCACCGAATGTAACCCCCTTCCCGATCGCCGACTGGAACCCCCTCCCCGATCACCGAGTGTTACCAGCTCCCCGCTCACCATCTGTAACACGCTACCTGATCACCGACTGTAACCCCCTCCTCGATCAGCGACTGTAACCCCCTCCACGATCACCGACATTAACCTCCTCCCCAATTAATGACTGTAACCCACCTCCCCGGTCACCGACTGTAGCCCTCTCCCCGATCACCAAATGTAACCCCCTCCCCGATCACCGAATGTAACCCCCTCCCCGATCGCCGACTGTAAGCCCCCCGATCGCCAACTGTAACCCCCTCCCCAATCGATGACAGTAACCCCCTCCCCAATAACTGACTGTAACGCCCTCCCAAATTGCTGACTGTAACCCCCTCCCCGATCACCGAATTTAAACCCCTCCCCGATCACCGACTGTAAACCCCTCCCCGATCACCGACTGTAACCCCCTCCCCGATCACCGACTGTAACCCCCCTCCCCGATCACCGACTGTAACCCCCTCCCCGATCGCGGACTGTAAACCACTCCCCGATCATCAATTATAACCCCCTCCCCGATCGCCAACTGTAACCCCTCCCCGATCGCCGACTGTAACCCCCCTCCCCAATAACTGACTGTAACTCCCTCCCCAATTGCTGACTGTAATCCCTCCCCGATCACTGAATGTAAACCCCTCCCCGATCACCGACTGTAACACCCCTCCCCGATCACAGACTGTAACCCCCTCCCCGATCGCCGACTGTAAACCACTCCCCGATCATCAATTGTAACCCCCTCCCTGATCACAGACTGTAACGCCCTCCCCAATTACTGACAGTAACCCCCTCCCTGATCACCGACTGTAACCCCCTCCCCGATCACCGACTGTAACCCCCTCCCCGATCACCGACTGTAACACCCCTCCCCGATCACCGACTGTAACCACCTCCCCGATCGCCAACTGTAAACCACTCCCTGATCATCTATTGTAACCCCCTCCCTGATCACCGACTGTAACCCCCCTCCCCGATTGCTGACTGTAACCACCCTCCCCAATTACTGACTGTAACCACCTCCCCAATCACCGAATGTAACTCCCCTCCCCGATCACCAAATGTAACCCACTCCCCGATCACCGACTGTAACCCCCTCCCCGATCACCGACTGTAAACCCCTCCCCGATCACTGACTGTGACCCTCCTCCCCAATTACTGACTGTAATCCACTCCCCGATCGCCGACTGTAACCCGCACACTGATCGCTGACTGTTACCCCCTCCCCAATCGCCGACTGTAGCCACCTCCCCAATCACCGACTGTAACCCCCTCCCCGATCACTGACTCTAAACCCCTCCCCGATCACCGACTGTAACCCCCTCCCCGATCACAGACTGTAGCCCCCTCCCCGATCACCGCCTGTAACCACCTCCCTGATCGCCGACTGTAACCCCATTCCTCGATCATTGACTGTAACCCCCTCCCCGATCACCGACTGTAACCCCCTCCCCGATCACCGACTGTAACCCCCTCCCCGATCATCGACTGTAACCCCATCCCCGATAACTGACTGTAACCCCCTCCCCAATTACTGATTGTAACTACCCTCCCTGATCACTTACTGTAACCACCTCCCCAATCACTGATTTTAACCCCCTCCCCGATCACCGACTGTAACCTTCTGCCCGATCACTGTGTGTAACCCCCTCCCCGATCAATGACTGTAAACCCCTCCCCGATTACCGACTGTAACGCCCTCCTCGATCACCGACTGTAACCCCCTCCTCGATCACTGACTGTAATCCCCTCCCCGATCACTGACTGTAAACCCCTCCCCGATCACCGAATGTATCCCCCTCCCCGATCACCAACTGTAACCCCCTCCCCGATCACTGACAGTAACGCCCTCCCTGATCACCGACTGTAAACCTCTCCCCGATCAATGACTGTAACCACTCCCCGATCACCAACTGTAACCCCCCTCCCCGATCGCCGAATGTAAACCCCCCGATCGCCAACAGTAAACCCCTCCCCGATCGCCGACTGTAACCCCCCTCCCCAATAACTGACTGTAACCCCCTCCCCAATTACTGACTGTAACCCCCTCCACAATCACCGAATGTAAACCCCTCCCCGATCACCGACTGTAACCCCCGCCCCGATCACAGACTGTAACCCCCTCCTGATCATAGACTGTAACGCCCTCTCCAATTACTGACTGTAACCCCCCTCCCCGATCACCGACTGTAAACCCCTCCCCGATCACCGACTGTAACCCCCTCCCCGATCACCGACTGTAAACCCCCTCCCCGATCACCGACTGTAACACCCTCCCCGATCGCCAACTGTAAACCACTCCCCGATCATCAATTATAACCCCCTCCCCGATCACCGACTGTAACCTCCTTCCCGATTGCTGACTGTAACCCCCCTCCCCAATTACTGACTGTAACCACCTCCCCGATCATCCAATGTAACTCCCCTCCCCGATCACCGAATGTAACCCACTCCCCGATCACCGACTGTAACCCCCTCCCCGATCACCGACTGTAAACCCCTCCCCGATCGCCGACTGTAACCCTCCTCCCCAATTACTGACTGTAATCCACTCCCCGATCGCCGACTGTAACCCCCTCACTGATCGCTGACTGTTACCCACTCCCCAATCGCCGACTGTAACCCCCTCCCCAAATACTGACTGCAACCCCCTCCCCGATCACCGACTGTAAACCACTCCCCGATCACCGACTGTAACCCCCCTCCCCGATCACCGATTGTAACCCCCTCACCAATCACCGACTGTAACCCCCTCCCCGATCACTGACTGTAACCCCCTCCCCGATCACCGACCGTAACCCCCTCCCCGATCACCGACTGTAGCCCCCCTCCCCGATCGCCAACTGTAATCCCCTCCCCGATCACCGACTGTAACCCCCTCCCCATCACTGATTGTAACCCCCTCCCCGATCACCAACTGTAACAGCCTCCCTGATCACCAACGGTAACCCCCTCCCCGATAACCGACTATAACCCCTTCCCCGATCACCGACTGTAACCCGCTCGCCGATCACTGACTGTAACCCCCACCCGATCACCGACTGTAAACCCTCCCCGATCACCGACTGTACCGCCTCCCCGATCACCGACTGTAAACCTACTCCCGATCGCCGATTGTAACCCCCTCCCGATCACTGACTGTAACCGCCTCCCCGATCACCGACTGTAACCCCCTCCCCGATCACCGAATGTAACCCCCTTCCCGATCGCCGACTGGAACCCCCTCCCCGATCACCGAGTGTTACCAGCCCCCCGCTCACCATCTGTAACACGCTACCTGATCACCGACTGTAACCCCCTCCTTGATCAGCGACTGTAACCCCCTCCACGATCACCGACATTAACCTCCTCCCCAATTAATGACTGTAACCCACCTCCCCGGTCACCGACTGTAGCCCCCTCCCCGATCACCGAATGTAACCCCCTCCCCGATCACCGACTGTAATCCCCTCCCCGATCGCCGACAGTAACCCCCTCCCCGATTGCCGACTGTAAACCCCCCGATTGCCAACTGTAACCCCCTCCCCATTCGCCGACTGTAACCCCCTCCCCAATAACTGACTGTAACTCCCTCCCAAATTGCTGACTGTAACCCCCTCCTCGATCACCGAATTTAAACCCCTCCCCGATCACCGACTGTAAACCCCTCCCCGATCACCGACTGTAACTCCCTCCCCGATCACCGACTGTAACCCCCCTCCCCGATCACCGACTGTAACCCCCTCCCCGATCGCTGACAGTAAACCACTCCCCGATCATCAATTCTAACCCCCTCCCCGATCGCCAACTGTAACCCCCCTCCCCAATAACTGACTGTAACTCCCTCCCCAATTGCTGACTGTAACCCCCTCCCCGATCACCGAATGTAAACCCCTCCCCGATCGCCGACTGTAACCCTCCTACCCGATCACAGACTGTAACCCCCTCCCCGATCGCCGACTGTAAACCACTCCCCGATCATCAATTGTAACCGCCTCCCTGATCACAGACTGTAACGCCCTCCCCAATTACTGACTGTAACCCCCCTCCGCGATAACCGACTGTAACCCCCTCCCCGATCACCGACTGTAACCCCCTCCCCGATCACCGACTGTAACACCCCTCCCCGATCACCGACTGTAACCCCCTCCCCGATCGCCGACTGTAAACCACTCCCTGATCATCTATTGTAACCCCCTCCCTGATCACCGACTGTAACCCCCCTCCCCGATTGCTGACTGTAACCCCCCTCCCCAATTACTGACTGTAACCACCTCCCCGATCACCGAATGTAACTCCCCTCCCCGATCACCAAATGTAACCCACTCCCCGATCACCGACTGTAACCCCCTCCCCGATCACCGACTGTAAACCCCTCCCCGATCACTGACTGTGACCCTCCTCCCCAATTACTGACTGTAATCCACTCCCCGATCGCCGACTGTAACCCGCACACTGATCGCTGACTGTTACCCCCTCCCCAATCGCCGACTGTAGCCACCTCCCCAATCACCGACTGTAACCCCCTCCCCGATCACTGACTCTAAACCCCTCCCCGATCACCGACTGTAACCCCCTCCCCGATCACAGACTGTAGCCCCCTCCCCGATCACCGCCTGTAACCACCTCCCTGATCGCCGACTGTAACCCCATTCCTCGATCATTGACTGTAACCCCCTCCCCGATCACCGACTGTAACCCCCTCCCCGATCACCGACTGTAACCCCCTCCCCGATCATCGACTGTAACCCCCTCCCCGATAACTGACTGTAACCCCCCTCCCCAATTACTGATTGTAACTACCCTCCCTGATCACTTACTGTAACCACCTCCCCAATCACTGATTTTAACCCCCTCCCCGATCACCGACTGTAACCTTCTGCCCGATCACTGTGTGTAACCCCCTCCCCGATCAATGACTGTAAACCCCTCCCCGATTACCGACTGTAACGCCCTCCTCGATCACCGACTGTAACCCCCTCCTCGATCACTGACTGTAATCCCCTCCCCGATCACTGACTGTAAACCCCTCCCCGATCACCGAATGTATCCCCCTCCCCGATCACCAACTGTAACCCCCTCCCCGATCACTGACAGTAACGCCCTCCCTGATCACCGACTGTAAACCCCTCCCCGATCAATGACTGTAACCAATCCCCGATCACCAACTGTAACCCCCACCCCGATCGCCGAATGTAAACCCCCCGATCGCCAACAGTAAACCCCTCCCCGATCGCCGACTGTAACCCCCCTCCCCAATAACTGACTGTAACCCCCTCCCCAATTACTGACTGTAACCCCCTCCACAATCACCGAATGTAAACCCCTCCCCGATCACCGACTGTAACCCCCGCCCCGATCACCGACTGTAACCCCCTCCCTGATCATAGACTGTAACGCCCTCTCCAATTACTGACTGTAACCCCCCTCCCCGATCACCGACTGTAAACCCCTCCCCGATCACCGACTGTAACCCCCTCCCCGATCACCGACTGTAAACCCCCTCCCCGATCACCGACTGTAACACCCTCCCCGATCGCCAACTGTAAACCACTCCCCGATCATCAATTATAACCCCCTCCCCGATCACCGACTGTAACCTCCTTCCCGATTGCTGACTGTAACCCCCCTCCCCAATTACTGACTGTAACCACCTCCCCGATCATCCAATGTAACTCCCCTCCCCGATCACCGAATGTAACCCACTCCCCGATCACTGACTGTAACCCCCTCCCCGATCACTGACTGTAAACCCCTCCCCGATCGCCGACTGTAACCCTCCTCCCCAATTACTGACTGTAATCCACTCCCCGATCGCCGACTGTAACCCCCTCACTGATCGCTGACTGTTACCCACTCCCCAATCGCCGACTGTAACCCCCTCCCCAAATACTGACTGCAACCCCCTCCCCGATCACCGACTGTAAACCACTCCCCGATCACCGACTGTAACCCCCCTCCCCGATCACCGATTGTAACCCCCTCACCAATCACCGACTGTAACCCCCTCCCCGATCACTGACTGTAACCCCCTCCCCGATCACCGACCGTAACCCCCTCCCCGATCACCGACTGTAGCCCCCCTCCCCGATCGCCAACTGTAATCCCCTCCCCGATCACCGACTGTAACCCCCTCCCCATCACTGATTGTAACCCCCTCCCCGATCACCAACTGTAACAGCCTCCCTGATCACCAACGGTAACACCCTTCCCGATAACCGACTATAACCCCTTCCCCGATCACCGACTGTAACCCGCTCGCCGATCACTGACTGTAACCCCCACCCGATCACCGACTGTAAACCCCTCCCCGATCACCGACTGTACCGCCTCCCCGATCACCGACTGTAAACCTACTCCCCGATCGCCGATTGTAACCCCCTCCCCGATCACTGACTGTAACCGCCTCCCCGATCACCGACTGTAACCCCCTCCCCGATCACCGAATGTAACCCCCTTCCCGATCGCCGACTGGAACCCCCTCCCCGATCACCGAGTGTTACCAGCCCCCCGCTCACCATCTGTAACACGCTACCTGATCACCGACTGTAACCCCCTCCTTGATCAGCGACTGTAACCCCCTCCACGATCACCGACATTAACCTCCTCCCCAATTAATGACTGTAACCCACCTCCCCGGTCACCGACTGTAGCCCCCTCCCCGATCACCGAATGTAACCCCCTCCCCGATCACCGACTGTAATCCCCTCCCCGATCGCCGACAGTAACCCCCTCCCCGATTGCCGACTGTAAACCCCCCGATTGCCAACTGTAACCCCCTCCCCATTCGCCGACTGTAACCCCCTCCCCAATAACTGACTGTAACTCCCTCCCAAATTGCTGACTGTAACCCCCTCCTCGATCACCGAATTTAAACCCCTCCCCGATCACCGACTGTAAACCCCTCCCCGATCACCGACTGTAACTCCCTCCCCGATCACCGACTGTAACCCCCCTCCCCGATCACCGACTGTAACCCCCTCCCCGATCGCTGACAGTAAACCACTCCCCGATCATCAATTCTAACCCCCTCCCCGATCGCCAACTGTAACCCCCCTCCCCAATAACTGACTGTAACTCCCTCCCCAATTGCTGACTGTAACCCCCTCCCCGATCACCGAATGTAAACCCCTCCCCGATCGCCGACTGTAACCCTCCTACCCGATCACAGACTGTAACCCCCTCCCCGATCGCCGACTGTAAACCACTCCCCGATCATCAATTGTAACCGCCTCCCTGATCACAGACTGTAACGCCCTCCCCAATTACTGACTGTAACCCCCCTCCGCGATAACCGACTGTAACCCCCTCCCCGATCACCGACTGTAACCCCCTCCCCGATCACCGACTGTAACACCCCTCCCCGATCACCGACTGTAACCCCCTCCCCGATCGCCGACTGTAAACCACTCCCTGATCATCTATTGTAACCCCCTCCCTGATCACCGACTGTAACCCCCCTCCCCGATTGCTGACTGTAACCCCCCTCCCCAATTACTGACTGTAACCACCTCCCCGATCACCGAATGTAACTCCCCTCCCCGATCACCAAATGTAACCCACTCCCCGATCACCGACTGTAACCCCCTCCCCGATCACCGACTGTAAACCCCTCCCCGATCACTGACTGTGACCCTCCTCCCCAATTACTGACTGTAATCCACTCCCCGATCGCCGACTGTAACCCGCACACTGATCGCTGACTGTTACCCCCTCCCCAATCGCCGACTGTAGCCACCTCCCCAATCACCGACTGTAACCCCCTCCCCGATCACTGACTCTAAACCCCTCCCCGATCACCGACTGTAACCCCCTCCCCGATCACAGACTGTAGCCCCCTCCCCGATCACCGCCTGTAACCACCTCCCTGATCGCCGACTGTAACCCCATTCCTCGATCATTGACTGTAACCCCCTCCCCGATCACCGACTGTAACCCCCTCCCCGATCACCGACTGTAACCCCCTCCCCGATCATCGACTGTAACCCCCTCCCCGATAACTGACTGTAACCCCCCTCCCCAATTACTGATTGTAACTACCCTCCCTGATCACTTACTGTAACCACCTCCCCAATCACTGATTTTAACCCCCTCCCCGATCACCGACTGTAACCTTCTGCCCGATCACTGTGTGTAACCCCCTCCCCGATCAATGACTGTAAACCCCTCCCCGATTACCGACTGTAACGCCCTCCTCGATCACCGACTGTAACCCCCTCCTCGATCACTGACTGTAATCCCCTCCCCGATCACTGACTGTAAACCCCTCCCCGATCACCGAATGTATCCCCCTCCCCGATCACCAACTGTAACCCCCTCCCCGATCACTGACAGTAACGCCCTCCCTGATCACCGACTGTAAACCCCTCCCCGATCAATGACTGTAACCAATCCCCGATCACCAACTGTAACCCCCACCCCGATCGCCGAATGTAAACCCCCCGATCGCCAACAGTAAACCCCTCCCCGATCGCCGACTGTAACCCCCCTCCCCAATAACTGACTGTAACCCCCTCCCCAATTACTGACTGTAACCCCCTCCACAATCACCGAATGTAAACCCCTCCCCGATCACCGACTGTAACCCCCGCCCCGATCACCGACTGTAACCCCCTCCCTGATCATAGACTGTAACGCCCTCTCCAATTACTGACTGTAACCCCCCTCCCCGATCACCGACTGTAAACCCCTCCCCGATCACCGACTGTAACCCCCTCCCCGATCACCGACTGTAAACCCCCTCCCCGATCACCGACTGTAACACCCTCCCCGATCGCCAACTGTAAACCACTCCCCGATCATCAATTATAACCCCCTCCCCGATCACCGACTGTAACCTCCTTCCCGATTGCTGACTGTAACCCCCCTCCCCAATTACTGACTGTAACCACCTCCCCGATCATCCAATGTAACTCCCCTCCCCGATCACCGAATGTAACCCACTCCCCGATCACTGACTGTAACCCCCTCCCCGATCACTGACTGTAAACCCCTCCCCGATCGCCGACTGTAACCCTCCTCCCCAATTACTGACTGTAATCCACTCCCCGATCGCCGACTGTAACCCCCTCACTGATCGCTGACTGTTACCCACTCCCCAATCGCCGACTGTAACCCCCTCCCCAAATACTGACTGCAACCCCCTCCCCGATCACCGACTGTAAACCACTCCCCGATCACCGACTGTAACCCCCCTCCCCGATCACCGATTGTAACCCCCTCACCAATCACCGACTGTAACCCCCTCCCCGATCACTGACTGTAACCCCCTCCCCGATCACCGACCGTAACCCCCTCCCCGATCACCGACTGTAGCCCCCCTCCCCGATCGCCAACTGTAATCCCCTCCCCGATCACCGACTGTAACCCCCTCCCCATCACTGATTGTAACCCCCTCCCCGATCACCAACTGTAACAGCCTCCCTGATCACCAACGGTAACACCCTTCCCGATAACCGACTATAACCCCTTCCCCGATCACCGACTGTAACCCGCTCGCCGATCACTGACTGTAACCCCCACCCGATCACCGACTGTAAACCCCTCCCCGATCACCGACTGTACCGCCTCCCCGATCACCGACTGTAAACGCCTCCCCGATCACCGACTGTAACCCCCTCCCCGATCACCGAATGTAACCCCCTTCCCGATCGCCGACTGGAACCCCCTCCCCGATCACCGAGTGTTACCAGCCCCCCGCTCACCATCTGTAACACGCTACCTGATCACCGACTGTAACCCCCTCCTTGATCAGCGACTGTAACCCCCTCCACGATCACCGACATTAACCTCCTCCCCAATTAATGACTGTAACCCACCTCCCCGGTCACCGACTGTAGCCCCCTCCCCGATCACCGAATGTAACCCCCTCCCCGATCACCGACTGTAATCCCCTCCCCGATCGCCGACAGTAACCCCCTCCCCGATTGCCGACTGTAAACCCCCCGATTGCCAACTGTAACCCCTTCCCCATTCGCCGACTGTAACCCCTCCCCAATAACTGACTGTAACTCCCTCCCAAATTGCTGACTGTAACCCCCTCCTCGATCACCGAAGTTAAACCCCTCCCCGATCACCGACTGTAAACCCCTCCCCGATCACCGACTGTAACTCCCTCCCCGATCACCGACTGTAACCCCCCTCCCCGATCACCGACTGTAACCCCCTCCCCGATCGCTGACAGTAAACCACTCCCCGATCATCAATTCTAACCCCCTCCCCGATCGCCGACTGTAACCCCCCTCCCCAATAACTGACTGTAACTCCCTCCCCAATTGCTGACTGTAACCCCCTCCCCGATCACCGAATGTAAACCCCTCCCCGATCGCCGACTGTAACCCCCCTCCCCGATCACAGACTGTAACCCCCTCCCCGATCGCCAACTGTAAACCACTCCCCGATCATCAATTGTAACCGCCTCCCTGATCACAGACTGTAACGCCCTCCCCAATTACTGACTGTAACCCCCCTCCGCGATAACCGACTGTAACCCCCTCCCCGATCACCGACTGTAACCCCCTCCCCGATCACCGACTGTAACACCCCTCCCCGATCACCGACTGTAACCCCCTCCCCGATCGCCGACTGTAAACCACTCCCTGATCATCTATTGTAACCCCCTCCCTGATCACCGACTGTAACCCCCCTCCCCGATTGCCGACTGTAACCCCCCTCCCCAATTACTGACTGTAACCACCTCCCCAATCATCGAATGTAACTCCCCTCCCTGATCACCGAATGTAACCCACTCCCCGATCACCGACTGTAACCCCATCCCCGATCACCGACTGTAAACCCCTCCCCGATCGCCGACTGTGACCCTCCTCCCCAATTACTGACTGTAATCCACTCCCTGATCGCCGACTGTAACCCCCACACTGATCGCTGACTGTTACCCCCCTCCCCAATCGCCGACTGTAGCCACCTCCCCAATCACCGACTGTAACCCCCTCCCCGATCACTGACTCTAAACCCCTCCCCAATCACCGACTGTAACCCCCTCCCCGATCACTGATTGTAACCCCCTCCCTGATCACCGACTGTAACACCCTCCCTGATCACCGACTGTAACCCACTCCCCGATCACCGACTGTAACCCCTTCGCCGATCACCGACTGTAACCCGCTCGCCGTTCACTGACTGTAACACCCACCGGATCACCGACTGTAAACCCCTCCCCGATCACCGACTGTACCCCCCTCCCCGATCACCGACTGTAACCCTCCTCCCCGATCGCCCATTGTAACCCCCTCCCCGATCACTGACTGTAACCTCCTCCCCGATCACCGACTGTAACCCCTTCTCCGATCACTGAATGTAACCCCCTTCCCGATCGCCGACTCTAACCCCCTCCCCGATCACTGAGTGTTACCACCTCCCCGCTCACCATCTGTAACACGCTCCCCGATCACCGACTGTAACCCCCTCCCCGATCACCGACTGTAACCCCCTCCACGATCACCGACATTAACCTCGTCCCCAATTAATGACAGTAACCCACATCCCCGATCACCGACTGTAGCCCCCTCCCCGATCACCGACTGTAACCCCCTCCCCGATCACCGACTGTAACCCCCGCCCCGATCACCGACAGTAACCCACTCCCCGATCGCCGTCTGTAAACCCTTCAATCGCCAACTGTAACCCCCTCCCCGATCGCTGACTGTAATCCCCCTCCCCAATAACTGACTGTAACTCCCTCCCCAATTGTTGACTGTAACCTCCTCCCCGATCACCAAATGTAAACCCCTCCCCAATCACCGACTGTAACCCCCTCCCCGATCACCGACTGTAACCCCCTCCCCGATCACAGACTGTAATGCCCTCCCCAATTACTGACTGTAATCCCCCTCCCCGATCACCGACTGTAACCCCCTCCCCGATCACTGAATTTAACCCACTCCCCGATCACCGACTGTAACCCCCCTCCCCGATCACCGAATGTAACCCCCTCCCCGATCGCCGACTGTAATCCACTCCCCGATCATCAATTGTAACCCCCTCCCCAATCACCGACTGTAACTCCCTCCCCGATTGCCGACTGTAACCCCCCTCCCAATTACAGACTGTAACCCCCTCCCTGATCACCGAATGAAACTCACCTCCCCGATCACCGAATGTAACCCCCTCCCCGATCACCGACTGTAACCCCCTCCCCGATCACCGACTGTAAACCCCTCCCCGATCACCGACTGTAACCCCTTCGCCGATCACTGACTGTAACCCCCTCCCCGATCACTGACTGTAACCTCCTCCCCAATCACCGACTGTAACCCCCTCCCCGATCACCGAATGTAACCCCCTTCCCGATCGCCGACTGTAACCCCCTCCCCGATCACCGAGTGTTACCACCTCCCCGCTCACCACCTGTAACACGTTCCCCGATCACCGACTGTAACTCCCTCCCCGATCACCGACTGTAACCCCCTCCACGCTCACCGACATTAACCTCGTCCCCAATTAATGACAGTAACCCACCTCCCCAATCACCGACTGTAGCCCCCTCCCCGATCACCAACTTTAACCCCCTCCCCGATCACCGACTGTAACCCCCTCCCCGATCACCGACAGTAACCCACTCCCCGATCGCCATCTGTAAACCCCCCAATCGCCAACAGTAACCCCCTCCCCGATCGCTGACTGTAATCCCCCTCCCCAATAACTGACTGTAACTCCCTCCCCAATTGTTGACTGTAACCTCCTCCCCGATCAACAAATGTAAACCCCGCCCCGATCACCGACTGTAACCCCCTCCCCGATCACCGACTGTAACCCCCTCCCCGATCACAGACTGTAACGCCCTCCCCAATTACTGACTGTAATCCCCCTCCCCGATCACCGACTGTAACCCCCTCCCCGATCACCGACTTTAACCCCCTCCCCGATCACCGACTGTAACCCCCCTCCCCGATCACGGAATGTAACCCCCTCCCCGATCGCCGACTGTAATCCACTCCCCGATCATCAATTGTAACCCCCTCCCCGATCACTGACTGTAACCTCCTCCCCAATCACCGACTGTAACCCCCTCCCTGATCACCAAATGTAACCCCCTTCCTGATCGCCAACTGTAACCCCCTCCCCGATCACCGAGTGTTACCACCTCCCCGCTCACCATCTGTAACACGCTCCCCGATCACCGACTGTAACCCCCTCCCCGATCACCGACTGTAACCCCCTCCATGATCACCGACATTAACCTCGTCCCCAATTAATGACAGTAACCCACCTCCCCAATCACCGAATGTAACCCCCTTCCCGATCACCGACTGTAACCCCCTCCCCGATCACCGAGTGTTACCAGCTCCCCGCTCACCATCGACATTAACCTCGTCCCCAATTAATGACTGTAACCCACCTCCCCGATCACCGAATGTAGCCCCCTCCCTGATCAGCGACTGAAACCCCCTCCCCGATCACCGAATGTAACCCCCTCCCCGATCACCGACAATAACCCCCTCCCCGATCGCCATCTGTAAACCCCCCGATCGCCAAATGTAACCCCCTCCCTGATCGCCGACAGTAACCCCCCTCCCCGATCACCGAATGTAACCCCCTCCCCGATCGCCGAATGTAATCCACTCCCCGATCATCAATTGTAACCCCCTCCCCGATCACCGACTGTAAGCCCTCCCCGATTGCCGACTGTAACCCCCTCCCAATTACAGACTGCAACCCCCTCCCTGATCACCGAATGAAACTCACCTCCCCGATCACCGAATGTAACCCCCTCCCCGATCACCGACTGTAACCCCCTCCCCGATCACCGACTGTAAACCCCTCCCCGATCGCTGACTGTAACCCTCCTCCCCAATTACTGACTGTAACCCACTCCCCGATCGCCGACTGTAAACCCCTCCCCGATCACCGACTGTACACCCCTCCCCGATCACCAACTGTAACCCTCCTCCCCGATCTCCGATTGTAACCACCTCCCCGATCACCGAATGTAACCCCCTTCCCGATTGCTGACTGTAACCCCATCCCCGATCACTGTGTGTTACCAGCTTCCCGCTCACCATCTGTAACACGATCCCCGATCACCAACTGTAAACCCCTCCCCGATCACCGACTGTAACCCCCTCCACGATCACCGACATTAACCTCGTCCCAATTAATGACTGTAACCCACCTCCCCGATCACCGACTGCAGCCCCCTCCCCAATCACCGAATGTAACCCCCTCCCCGATAACCGACAGTAACCCCCTCCCCGATCACCGACAGTAACCCCCTCCCCGATCACCGTCTGTAAACCCCCCGATCGCCAACTGTAACCCCCTCCCCGATCGCCGACTGTAACCCCCCTCCCCAATTAGTGACTGTAACCCCCCTCCCCGATCACCGACTGTAACCCCCTCCCCGATCACCGACTTTAACCCCCTCCCCGATCACCGACTGTAACCCCCCTCCCCGATCACCGACTGTAACCCCCTCCCCGATCGCCGACTGTAAACCACTCCCCGATCATCAATTGTAAACCCCTCCCCGATCACCGACTGTAACCCCCTCCCCGATTGCCGACTGTAACCCCCTCCCCAATTACAGACTGTAACCCCCTCCCTGATCACCGAATGAAACTCACCTCCCCGATCACCGAATGTAACCCCCTCCCCGATCACCGACTGTAACCCCCTCCCCGATCACCGACTGTAAACCCCTCCCCGATCATTGACTGTAACCCTCCTCCCCAATTACTGACTGTAACCCACTCCCCGATCGCTGACGGTAACCCCATCCCCGATCGCTGACTGTTACCCCCTCCCCGATCGCCGACTGTAACCCCTTCCCCAAATACTGACTGTAACCCCCTCCCCGATCACCGACTGTAACCCCCTCCCCGAACACTGACTGTAAACCCCTCCCTGATCACCGACTGTAACCCCCTCCCCGATCACTGACTGTAACCCCCTCCCCGATCACCGACTGTAACCCCCTCCCCGATCACCGACTGTAGCCCCCTCCCTGATCGCCGACTGTAACCCTCTCCCCGATCACCGACTGTAACCCCCTCCCCGATCACTCACTGTAACCCCCTCCCTGATCACCGACTGTAACCCACTCCCCGATCACCGACTGTAACCCCTTCCCCGATCACCGATTGTAACCCGCTCGCTGATCACTGACTGTAACCCGCACCCCGATCACCGACTGTAACCCCCTCCCCGATCACCAACTGTAACCCGCTCCCCGATCACCGACTGTAAACCCCTCCCCGATCGCCGACTGTAACCCTCCTCCCTAATTACTGACTGTAAACCACTCCCGGATCGCCGACTGTTACCCCCTCCCCGATCGCCGACTTTAAACCCCTCCCCGATCACCGACTGTAACCCCCCTCCCAGATCACTGACTGTAACCCCCTCCCCAATCACTGATTGTAACCCCCTCCCCGATCACTGACTGTAACCCCCTCCCCGATCACTGACTGTAACCCCCTCCATGATCACTGACTGTAACCCCCTCCCCGATCACTGACTGTAGACCCCCTCCCCGATCGCCGAATGTAAACCCCTCCCCGATCACCGACTGTAACCCCCTCCCCGATCACTGACTGTAACCCCCTCCCCGATCACCGACTATTACCCCCTCCCTGATGACCGAATTTAACCCCCTCCCGATCACCGACTGTAACCCCTTCCCCGATCACTGACTGTAACCCGCTCGCCGATCACTGACTGTATCCCCCACCGCGATCACCGACTGTAAACCCCTCCCCAATCAGCAACTGTAACCCCCTCCCCAATCACCGACTGTAACCCTCCTCCCCAATCGCCGACTGTAACCCCCTCCCCGATCACTGACTGGAATCCCCTTCCCAATCACCGACTGTAACCCCCTCCATGATCACCTACTTTAACCTCCTCCCCAATTAATCACTGTAACCCACCTCCCCAATCACCGACTGTAGCCCCCTCCCCGATCACCGACTGTAACCCCCTCCCCGATCACCGAATGCAACCCCCCTCCATGATCACCGACTGAAACCCCCTCCACGATCACCAACTTTAACCTCCTCCCCAATTAATCACTGTAACCCACCTCCCCAATCACCGACTGTAGCCCCCTCCCCGATCACCGACTGTAACCCCCTCCCCGATCACCGAATGTAACCCCCCTCCATGATCACCGACTGAAACCCCTCCCCGATCACCGACTGTAAACACCTCCCCGATCACCGACTGTAACCCCCTCCCCGATCGCCGAATGTAACCCCCTCCCTGATCACCGACTGTAACTCCCTCCCTGATCACCGACTGTAACCCCCTCCCTGATCACCGACATTAACCCCCTCCCCGATCACCGACTGTATCCCCCTCCCCGATTGCCGACTGTAACGCCCTCCCAGATCACCGACTGACCTCCTCCTCGTTGACCGATTGTAACCCCCTCCCTGATCACCGACATTAACCCCCTCCCTGATCACCGACTGTATCCCCCTCCCCGATCGCCGACTGTAACCCCCTCCCCATTTACTGACTGTAGCCCCCTCCCTGATCACCGACTGTAACCCCCTCCCCGATCACCGAATGTAACCCTCCACCGTGATCACCGACTGTAACCACTCCCCGATCACCGACTGTAAACCCCTCCCCGATCACCGACTGTAACCCCCTCCCCGATCGCCGACATTAACCCCCTCCCCGATCACCGACTGTATCCCCCTCCCCGATCGCCGACTGTAACCACCTCCCCAATCACCGACTGACGTCCTCCCCGTTGACCGATTGTAACCCCCTCCCCGATCACCGACTGTAACCCCCTCCCAGATCAGCGACTGTAACCCGCATCCCCGATCACCGACTGTAACACCCCTCCCCAATTACTGACTGTAACCCCCCTCCCCAATCACCGATTCTAACCCCCTCCCCAATCACCAACTGTAACCCCCTCCCCAATTACTGACTGTAACCCCATCCCCGATCACCGAATGTAACCGCATCCCCGATCAATGACTGTAACCCCCTCCCCGGTCACCGACTCTGTCCCCCTCCCCGATCACAGACTGTAATCCCCTCCCCGATCACCGACTGTAACCCCCTCCCCGATCACTGACTGTAACCCCCCTCGACTATCACCGACTGTAACCCCCTCCCCGATCCCCGACTGTAGCCCACTCCCCAATTACTGACTGTAAGCCCCTCCCCGATCACTGACTGTAACCCCCTCCCTGATCACCAACTGTAACCCCCTCCCCGATCAACGACTGTAGCCTCTTCCCCGTTCAATGACTGTAAACCCCTCACCGATCACCGACTGTAACCCCCCTCCCCGATCACCGAATGTATCACCGTCCCTGATCGGCGAGGGTGTTACTGTCAGTGATTGGGGAGTGGGGGTTACAGTCGGTGATCGGGGAGGGGGTTACTGTCGGTGATCGGGGAAGGGGTTACAGTCGGTGATCGGGGAGTGGGTTACAGTCAGTGATCGGGGAGGGGATTAAAGTCGGTGATCGGGGAGGGGTTTACAGTCAGTGATCGGGGAGGGTGTTACAGTCTGTGATGGGGGGGTTACAGCCGGTGACCGGGGAGCGGGTTACTGTCAATGATCGGGCAAGGGGTTACAGTCGGTGATCGGGGACGGGGATACAGTCGGTGATTGGGGAGGGGGTTACAGTCAGTGATCGGGGAGGGAGTTACAGTCGGCGATCGGGAGGGGGTTACTGTCGGTGATCGGGGAGGGGGTTACAGTCAGTGACCTGGGAGGGGTCTACAGTCTGTGATCGTGGAGGGGGTTGCAGTCGGTGATCGGGGAGGGGGTTACAGTCAGTGATCGGGGAGGGGGCTACTGTCGGTGATCGGGGAGGGGGTTACAGTCGGTGATTGGGGAGGGGGTTACAGTCAGTGATCGGGGAGGGAGTTACAGTCGGCGATCGGGAGGGGGTTACTGTCGGTGATCGGGGAGGGGGTTACAGTCAGTGACCTGGGAGGGGTCTACAGTCTGTGATCGTGGAGGGGGTTGCAGTCGGTGATCGGGGAGGGGGTTACAGTCAGTGATCGGGGAGGGGGCTACTGTCGGTGATCGGGGAGGGGGTTACAGTCTGTGATCGGGGAAGGGTTTACAGTCAGTGATCGGGGAGGGCTTTACAGTCGGCGATCGTGGAGGGACGTTACATTCGGTGATCAGGCAGGGCGCTACAGTTGGTGATTGGGGAGGGGTTACAGTCTGTGATCAGGGAGGGGGTTACAGTTAGTGATTGGGGAGGGGGTTAGAGTCTGTGATTGGGGAGGGGTTTACAGTCGGTGATCGGGGAGGAGGTTAAAGTCGGTGATGGGGAGGGTGTTACAGTCGGTGATCGGGGAGGGGGTTACAGTCGATGATCAGGGAGGGGGTTACAGTTAGTGATTGGGGAGGGGGTTACAGTCAGTGATCGGGGAGGGGTTACAGTCAGTGATCGGGGAGGGGTTACAGTCGGTGATCGGGGAGGGGTTACAGTCGGTGATTGTGGAGGGGGTTACAGTCGGTGATCGGGGAGGTGTTTACATTCAGTGATCGGGGAGGGGGTTACAGTCTGTGATTGGGGAGGGGGTTACAGTCGGTGATCGGAGAGGGGGTTACAGTCAGTGATCGGGGCGGGGTTTACAGTCGGTGATCGGGCAGGGGGTTACAGTCGGTGATCGGGGAGGGGGCTACAGTCGGTGATTGGGGAGTGGGGTTACAGTCGGTGATCGGGAGGGGGTTACAGTCAATGCTCGGGGAGGGGGTTACAGTCGGAGATCGGGAGGGGGTTACAGTCGGTGATCGGGGAGGGATTACAGTCGGTGATCGGGGAGTGGGTTACAGTCAGTGATCTGGGAGGGGGCTAAAGTTGGTGATCGGGAGGTGGTTACAGTCAGTGTTCGGGGAGGGTTTTACAGTCGGCGATCGTGGAGGGAAGTTATAGTCGGTGATCGTGGAGGGGGTGGGTTACAGTCAGTGATAGGGAAGGGTATTACAGTCGGTGATTGAGGAGGGGGTTACAGGTGGTGATCGCAGAGGGCGTTACATTCGGCGATCATGGAGGGGGTTACAGTCGGTGATCAGGGAGGGGGTTACAGTTCATGATCGCGGAGGGGGGTTACAGTCAGCGATCGGGAAGGGGGTTACAGTCAGCGATCGGGAGGGGGGTTACAGTCGGTGATCGGGGAGGGTGCTAAAGTCGGTCTTCGGGGAGGGGGGTACAGTCGGTGATCAGGGAGGGGGGTTACAGTCGGTGATCGGTGAGGGCATTACAGTCAGTGATCGGGGAGGGGGATACAGTCAGTGATCGGGGAGGGGGTTACAGTCGGTGATCGGGGAGGGGTTTACATTCGGTGATTGGGGAGCGGTTTAGAGTCGGTGATCGGGTAGGGGGTTACAGTCGGTGACCGGGGAGGGGCTTACAGTCGGTGATTGGGGAGGGGGTTAGAGTTGGTGATCGGGGAGGGGGTTACAGTCGGTGATTGGGGAGGGGGCTCCAGTTGGTGATCGGGGAGGGGGTTACAGTCAGTGATCGGGGAGGGGGTTAGAGTCAGTGATCGGGCAGCGGTTTGCAGTCGGCGATCATGGAGGGAAGTTACATTCGGTGATCGCGGAGGGGATGGGTTACAGTCGGTGATAGGGCAGGGTTTTACAGTCGGTGATCGGGGAGGGGGTTACAGGCGGTGATCGCAGAGGGCATTACATTCGGGAATCATGGAGGGGGTTACAGCCGGTGATCGGGGAGGGGCTTACATTCGGTGATTGGGGAGTGGGTTAGAGTCGGCGATCAGGGAGAGGGTTACCGTCAGTGATCGGGGAGGGGGCTACAGTCGGTGATCGGGGACGGGGGTTACAGTCGGTGACCCGGGAGGGGGGTTACAGTCAGTGATCGGGGAAGGGGGTACAGTCGGTGATCGGGGAGGGGGTTACAGTCGGTGATCGGGGAGAGTGTTACCGTCAGTGATCGGGGAGGGGGCTACAGTCGGTGATCGGGGAGGGGGTTACATTCGGTGATCGAGGAGGTGGTTACAGTCAGTGATCGGGGAGGGGGTTACAGTCAGTGATCGAGGAGGGTGTTACAGTCGGTGATCGGGGAGGGGGTTACAGTCGGTGATCGGGGAGGGGGTTACAGTCGGTGATTGGGGAGGGGTTTAGAGTCGGTGATCGGGGAGGGGTTTACAGTTGGTGATCGGGGAGAGGGTTACAGTCTGTGATTGGGGAGGGTGTTACAGTCGGTGATCGGGAAGGGGGTTACAGTCATGATCGGGGTGAGGGTTACAGTCGGTGATCAGGGAAGTGGGTACAGTCTGTGATCGGGGAGGGGGTTACAGTTGGTGATCAGGGAGGGGGATACAGTCAGTGATCACGGAGGGAGTTACGTAAGTGATCGGGGAAGGGGTTACAGTCGGTGATCGGGGAGGGGTGTTACTGTCGGTGATCGGGGAGGGCGTTACACTCGGTGATCGGGGAGAGTGTTACCGTCAGTGATCGGGGAGGGGGCTACACTCGGTGATCGGGGAGGGGGTTACAGTCGGCGATCGTGGAGGGAAGTTACAGTCGGTGATCGCGGAGGGGGTGGGTTACAGTCGGTGATAGGGCAGGGTTTACAGTCGGTGATCGGGGAGGGGTTTACAGGCGGTGATCGCAGAGGGCGTTACATTTAGTGATCGGGGAGGGGGTTGCACTCGGTGATCAGGGAGGGGGTTACAGATAGTGATTGGGGAGGGCTTTACTGTCTGTGATTAGGGATGGGGTTGGAGTCGGTGATCGGGGCGGGGGTTACAGTCAGTGATCGGGGAGGGTGTTACCGTCAGTGATCGGGCAGGGGGTTACTGTCGTTGATCGGGGAGGGGGCTACAGTCGGTGATCGGGGAGTGTGGTTACAGTGGGTGATCGGGGATGGGTTTACAATCAGTTATTGGGGAGGGGGGATACAGTCGGCGATCGGGAAGTGGGTTACAGTCGGTGATCGGGGGGGGTTACAATCAGTGATCGGGGAGGGGGTTACATTCAGTGATCGGGGAGGGGGCTACAGTCGGTGATCGCGGAGGGGGGTTACAGTCAGTGATAGGGTTGGGGGCTACAGTCGGTGATCGGGGACAGGGGTTACAGTTGGTGATCGGGGAGGGGGGTTACATTCAGTGATTGGGGAGGGGTCTACAGTCGGTGATCGGGGAGGGGGTTACATTTGGTGATCGAGGAGGTGGTTACAGTCAGTGATCAGGGAATGGGTTACAGTCAGTGATCGGGGAGTGTCTTACATTCGGTGATCGGGGAGGGGGTTACAGTCAGTGATCGGGGAGGTGGTTACAATCAGTGATTGGGGAGGAGTTTAGAGTCGGTGAGCGGGGAGGGGGTTACAGTCGTTGATCGGGGAGAGGGTTACAGTCTGTGATTGGGGAGACGGTTACAGTCGGTGATCGGGGAGGGGGTTACAGTCAGTGATCGGGGTGGGGGTTATAGTCGGTGATCGGGGAAGTGGGTACAGTCGGTGATTGGGGAGGGGGTTACAGTTGGTGATCAGGGAGGGAGTTACAGTCAGTGATCGGGGAGGGAGTTACAGTAAGTGATCGGGGAGGGGGTTACAGTCGGTGATCGGGGAGGGGGTTACAGTTGGTGATCGGGGAGGGTGTTACAGTTGGCGATCGTGGAGGGAAGGTACAGTCAGTGATCGCGCAGGGGGTGGGTTACAGTCGGTGATAGGGCATGGTGTTACAGTTGGTGATTGGGGACGGGTTTACAGGCGGTGATCGCAGAGGGTGTTACATTCGGCGATCGGGGTGGGGGTTACAGTAGCTAATCGGGGAGGGGGTTACAGTCACTGACTGGGGAGGGGGTTACAGCCAGTGATTGGGGAGGGGGTTAATATCACAGATCGGAGACGGGGCTACAGTCGGTGATTAGGGAGGGGGTTAAAGTCGGTGATCGGGGAGGGGGTTAAAGTCGATAATCAGGGAGGGGGATACAGTCAGTGGTCAGGGAGGGAGTTGCAGTCAGTGACCGGGGAGGTGTTACAGTCGGTGATGGGGGAGGGGTTACAGTCAGTGATCGAAGTGTGGGTTACAGTCAGTGATCAGAGATGGGTTTACAGTTGGTGATTGGGGAGGGGGTTACATGCAGTGATTGGGGAGTGGGTTACAGTCTGTGATCGGGGAGGGGGTTACAGTCAGTGCTCGGGGTGGGGGTTACAGTCGGTGATCGGGGAGTGGGTTACAGTCGGTGATGGGGAGGGGTTACAGTCGGTGATCGGAGAGGGGGTTACAGTCAGTGATCAGAGATGGGTTTACAGTTGGTGATTGGGGAGGGGGTTACTTGCAGTGATTGGGGAGTGGGTTACAGTCTGTGATTGGGGAGGGGTTATAGTCGGTGGTCGGGGAGGGGGTTACAATTGGTGATCGGGGAGGGGGTTACAGTCAGTGATCGGGGAGGGGGCTACAGTCGGGCATCGGGGAGGGGGTTTACAGTCGGTGATCGGGGAGGGGGTTACAGTCAGTGATTGGGGAGGGGTTTACAGTCGGCGATCGTGGAGGGAAGTTACAGTCGTTGATCGCGGAGGGGGTGGGTTACAGTCGGTGATAGGGCAGGGTGTTACAGTCGGTGATCGGGGAGTGGGTAACAGGCGGTAATCACAGAGGGTATTACATTCAGCGATCGGGGAGGGGATTACAGTCGATGATCGGGGAGGGGGTTACAGTCAGTGACTGGGGAGGGGTTCACAATCAGTGATCGGGGACGGGGCTACAGTCGGTGATCGGGGAGGGGTTACAGTCGGTGATCGGGGAGGGGGTTTCAGTCGATGATCAGGGAGGGGGTTACAGTCAGTGATCAGGGAGGGAGTTGCAGTCAGTGATCGGGGAGGGATTACAGATGGTGATCAGGGAGGGATTACAGTCGGTGATCGGGGAGGGGGTTACAGTCGATGATCAGGGAGGGAGTTACAGTCAGTGATCGGGGAGGGGTTTAAAGTCAGTGACCGGGGAGGTGACTGTGATCGGGGAGGGGTTACAGTCGGTGATCGGGGAGGGGGTTACCGTCGGTGATCAGAGAGGGGTTCACAGTTGGTGATCGGGGAGGGGGTTACATTCAGTGATTGGGGAGTGGGTTATAGCCTGTGATTGGGGAGGAGCTACAGTCGGTGATCGGGGAGGGGGTTACAGGCAGTGATCGAGGAGGGGGTTACCGTCAGTGATCGGGGAGGGGGTTACAGTCGGCCATCAGGGAGGGGGTTACAGGCGGTGATCGGGGAGGGTGTTACAGTCAGTGATTGGGGAGGGGGCTACAGACGGTGATCGGGGATGGGGGTTACAGTCAATGATCAGGGAGGGCACAACATTCGGTGATCGGGGAGGGGGGTTACATTCAGTGATCGGGGAGGGTGGTTACAGTCAGTGATCGGGGAGGGGGTTACAGTCGGTGATCGGGGAGGGGGTTACAGTTGGTGATCGGGGAGGGGGTTACAGTCAGTGATCATGACGGGAGTTAAAGTCGGTGATCGGGCACAGGGCTACAGTCGGTGATCGGGGAGGGAGCTACAGTCGGTGATCAGGGATTGGCGTTACAGTCGGTTATCGGGGAGGGGGTTACAGTCAGTGATCGGGGAGGGGGTTACATTCGGCGATTGGGGAGGTTGTTACAGGCGGTGATCGGGGAGGGGGTTGCAGTCGGTGATCGGGGAGGGGGGATACAGTCAGTGATCGGGGAGCGGGATACAGTCGGTGATCGGGGAGGGGTTACAATCAGCGATCGGGGAGGGGCTTAGAGTCAGTGATCGGGGAGGGGGCTACAGTTGGTGATCAGGGATGGGATACAGTCAGTGATCAGGGAGGGGTTTACAGTCGGCGATCGTGGAGGGAAGTTACAGTCAGTGATCGCGGAGGGGGTGGGTTACAGTCAGTGATAGGGCAGGGTGTTACAGTCGGTGATCGGTGAGTGGGTTACAGTCAGTGACTGTGGAGGGGTTTACATTCTGTGATTGGGGAGGAGGTTACAATCAGTGATCAGGGAGGGGGCTACAGCCGGTGATCGGGGAGGGGGTTACAGTCGGTGATCGGGGAGGGGGTTAGAGTCAATGATCAGGGAGGGGGCTACATTCGGTGATTGGGGAGGGTGGTTACAGTCAGTGATCGGGGAGGGGGTTACAGTCGGTGATCGGGGAGGGGGTTACAGTTGGTGATCGGGGAGGGGGTTACAGTCAGTGATCAGGACGGGGGTTAAAGTCGGTGATCGGGCACAGGGTTACAGTCGGTGATCAGGGAGGGAGCTACAGTCGGTGATCAGGGATTGGCGTTACAGTCGGTTATCGGGGAGGGGGTTACAGTCAGTGATCGTGGAGGGGGTTACATTCGGCGATTGGGGAGGTTGTTACAGGCGGTGATCGGGGAGGGGGTTGCAGTCGGTGATCAGGGAGGGGGGATACAGTCAGTGATCGGGGAGCGGGATACAGTCGGTGTTCGGGGAGGGGTTACAATCAGCGATCGGGGAGGGGCTTAGAGTCAGTGATCGGGGAGGGGGCTACAGTTGGTGATCAGGGATGGGATACAGTCAGTGATCAGGGAGGGGTTTACAGTCGGCGATCGTGGAGGGAAGTTACAGTCAGAGATCGCGGAGGGGGTGGGTTACAGTCAGTGATAGGGCAGGGTGTTACAGTCGGTGATCGGTGAGTGGGTTACAGTCAGTGACTGTGGAGGGGTTTACAGTCTGTGATTGGGGAGGAGGTTACAATCAGTGATCGGGGAGGGGGCTACAGCCGGTGATCGGGGAGGGGGTTACAGTCAGTGATCGGGGAGGGGGTTTCAGTCAATGATCAGGGAGGGGGTTACAGTCAGTGATCAGGGAGGGGGTTGCAGTCATTGATCGGGGAGGGAATACAGTCGGTGATCGGGGAGGGGGTTACAGTCGGTGATCAGGGAGGGGGTTACAGTCGATGATCAGTGAGGCATTTACAGTCAGTGATCGGGGAGCGGGTTACAGTCAGTGATTGGGGAGGGATTACAGTCGGTGATCGGAGAGGGGTTACTCTCAGTGATCGGGGAGGGGGTTACAGTCAGTGATCGGGGAGGGGTTTACAGTTGGTGATCGGGGATGGTGTTACAGTCAGTGATCGGGGAGGGGGTTACAGTCTGTGATTGGGGAGGGGTTACAGTCGGTGATCAAGGAGGGGATTACAGTCAGTGATCGGTGCCGGGGTTACAATCGGTGATCGAGCAGGGGATTACAGTCGGTGATCGGGGAAGTGGGTACAGTCTGTGATCGGAGAGGGGGTTACAGTTGGTGATCAGGGAAGGGGATAAAGTCAGTGATCACGGAGGGAGTTACGTAAGTGATCGGGGAAGGGGTTACAGTCGGTGATCGGGGAGGGGGGTTACTGTCGGTGATCGGGGAGGGGGTTACACTCGGTGATCGGGGAGAGGGTTACCGTCAGTGATCGGCGAGGGGGCTACACTCGGTGATCGGGGAGGGGGTTACAGTCAGCGATCGTGGAGGGAAGTTACAGTCGGTGATCACGGAGGGGGTGGGTTACAGTCGGTGATCGGGGAGGGGGTTACATTCAGTGATCGGGGAGGGGGCTACAGTCGGTGATCGCAAAGGGGGGTTACAGTCAGTGATAGGGCTGGGGGCTACAGTCGGTGATCGGGAACAGGGGTTACAGTTGGTGATCGGGGAGGGGTTTACATTTGGTGATCGAGGAGGTGGTTACAGTCAGTGATCACGGAATGGATTACAGTCAGTGATCGGGGAGGGTCTTACAGTCGGTGATCGGGGAGGGGGTTACAGTCGGTGATTGGGGAGGTGGTTACAATCAGTGATTGGGGAGGGGTTTAGAGTCGGTGAGCGGGGAGGGGGTTACAGTCGTTGATCGGGGAGAGGGTTACAGTCTGTGATTGGGGTGGCGGTTACAGTCGATGATTGGGGAGGGGGTTACAGTCAGTGATCGGGGTGGGGGTTATAGTCGGTGATCGGGGAAGTGGGTACAGTCGGTGATTTGGGAGGGGGTTACAATTGGTGATCAGGGAGGGGGTTACAGTCAGTGATCGGGGAGGGAGTTACAGTAAGTGATCGGGGAGGGGGTTACAGTCGGTGATCGGGGAGGGGGTTTCAGTCGGTGATCGGGGAGGGGGTTACAGTCGGTGATCTCGGAGGGGGCTACAGTCGGTGATCGGGGTGGGGGTTACAGTCAGTGATCGGGGAGGGGTTTACAGTTGGTGATCGTGGAGGGAAGGTACAGTCAGTGATCGCGGAGGGGTGGGTTACAGTCGGTGATAGGGCATGGTGTTACAGTTGGTGATTGGGGATGGGTTTACAGGCGGTGATCGCAGAGGGTGTTACATTCGGCGATCGGGGTGGGGGTTACAGTTGATAATCGGGGAGGAGTTTACAGTCAGTGACTGGGGAGCGGGTTACAGTCAATGATTGGGGAGGGGGTTAAAATCACTGATCGGAGACGGGGTTACAGTCGGTGATTGGGGAGGGGGTTAAAGTCGGTGATCGGGGAGGGGGTTAAAGTCGATAATCAGGGAGGGGGATACAGTCAGTGATCAGGGAGTGAGTTGCAGTCAGTGACCGGGGAGGTGTTACAGTCGGTGATGGGGGGTGGTTACAGTCAGTGATCGAAGTGGGGGTTACAGTCAGTGATCAGAAATGGGTTTACAGTTGGTGATTGGGGAGGGGGTTACATGCAGTGATTGGGGAGTGGGTTACAGTCTGTGATTGGGGAGGGGTTATAGTCGGTGATCGGGGAGGGGGTTACAGTCAGTGCTCGGGGTGGTGGTTACAGTCGGTGATCGGGGAGTGGGTTACAGTCGGTGATGGGGAGGGGTTACAGTTGGTGATCGGAGAGGGGTTTACAGTCAGTGATCAGGGATGGATTTACAGTTGGTGATTGGGGAGGGGGTTATTTGCAGTGATTGGGGAGTGGGTTACAGTCTATGATTGGGGAGGGGTTATAGTCGGTGATCGGGGAGGGGGTTACAGTCAGTGCTCGGGGTGGGGGTTACAGTCGATGATCGGGGAGGTGGTTACAGTCGGTGATCGGGGAGGGGGCTACAGTCGGTGATCGGGGAGGGGGTTACAGTCAATGATCGAGGAGGGGGGTTACAGTCGGCGATCAGGGAGGTGGTTACAGGCGGTGATCGGGGAGGGGGTTACAGTCAGTGATCGGGGAGGGGGCTACAGTCGCTGATCGAGGAGGGGGATTACAGTCAGTGAACAGGGCGGGGGCTCCAGTCGGTGATCGGGGAGGCGGGTTAAAGTCAGTGATCGGGGAGGGGGTTACAGTCGGTGATCGGGGAGGGGGTTACAATCGGTGATCGGGGAGGGGGTTACAGTCAGTGATCGGGGCGGGGGTTGCAGTCGGTGATCAGGCAGAAGGTTAAAGTCGGTGTTCGGGGAGGGGGCTACTGTCGGTGATCGTGGAGTGGGGATACAGTCAGTGATCGGGGAGGCGGTTACAGTCAGTGCTCGGGGAGGGGGTTACATTCGGCGATCGGGGAGGGGGTTACAGGCGCTGATCGGGAAGGGGTTTACAGTCGGTGATTGGGGAGGGGGTTTGGGTCAGTGATCGGGTAGGAGGCTACAGTCGGTGATCGGGGAGGGGGTTACAGTCAGTGATCGGGGAGGGGGCTACAGTCGGTCATCGGGGTGGGGGTTTACAGTCGGTGATCGGGGAGGGGGTTACAGTCAGTGATTGGGGAGGGGTTTACAGTCGGCGATCATGGAGGGAAGTTACAGTCGTTGATCGCGGAGGGGGTGGGTTACAGTCGGTGATAGGGCATGGTGTTACAGTCGGTGATCGGGGAGGGGGTTACAGGCGGTGATCACAGAGGGTGTTACATTCGGCGATCGGGGAGGGGGTTACAGTCGATGATCGGGGAGGGGGTTACAGTCAGTGACTGGGGAGGGGGATACATTCAGTGATTGGGGAGGGGGTAACAATCACTGATCGGGAATGGGGCTACAGTCGGTGATTGGGGAGGGGGTTACAGTCGATGATCAGGGAGGCGGTTACAGTCAGTGATCAGGGAGGGAGCTGCAGTCAGTGACCGGGGAGTTGTTACAGTCGGTGATCGGGGAAGGGTTACATTCGGTGATCGGGGAGGGGGTTACAGTCGGTGATCGGAGAGGGGTTTACAGTTGGTGATTGGGGAGGGGTGTTACATGCAGTGATTGGAGAGTGGGTTACAATCTGTGATGGGGAGGGGTTATAGTCGGTGATCGGGGAGGGTGTTACAGTCAGTGATCGGGGCGGGGGTTACAGTCGGTGATCGGGGAGGGAGTTGCAGTCAGTGATCGGGGAGGGGGTTACAGTCAATGATCGAGGAATGGGGTTACAGTCGGTGATCAGGGAGATGGTTACAGGCGGTGATCGGGGAGGGGGTTACAGTCAGTGATCGGGGAGGGGGATACAGTCGGTGATCGGGGAGGGGGTTTACAATCTGTGTTCAGGGATGGGGCTCCAGTCGGTGATCGGGGAGGCGGGTTACAGTCAGTGATCGTGGAGGGGGTTACAGTCGGTGATCGGGGAGGGGGTTACAGTCAGTGATCGGGGAGGGGGATACAGTCGGTGATCGGGGAGGGGGTTTACAATCTGTGTTCAGGGATGGGGCTCCAGTCGGTGATCGGGGAGGCGGGTTACAGTCAGTGATCGTGGAGGGGGTTACAGTCGGTGATCGGGGAGGGGGTTACAATCGGTGATCGGGGAGTGGTTTGCAGTCAGTGATCGGGGCGGGGGTTACAGTCGGTGATCGGCAGAAGATTACAGTCGGTGATCGGGGAGGGGGTTACAGTTGGTGATCGGGGAGTGCGGTTACAGTCAGTGATCAGGGAGGCGGTTACAGTCAGCGATCGTGGAGGGGGGTTAAATTCGGCGATCGGGGAGGGGGTTACAGGTGGTGATCGGTGAGGGGGTTACAGTCGGTGATTGGGGAGGGGGTTTGGGTCAGTGATCGGGGAGGGGGCTACAGTCGGTGATCGGGGAGGGGGGTTACAGTCAGTGATCAGGGAGGGGGCTACAGTCAGTCATCGGGGAGGGGTGTTGCAGTCGGTGATCGGGGAGGGGGTTACAGTCAGTGATTGGGGAGCGGGATACAGTCGGTGATCGGGGAGGGGGTTACAATCGGCGATTGGGGAGGGGGATACAGTCTGTGATCGGGGAGGGGGCTACAGTTGGTGATCGGGGACGGGGTTACAGTCTGTGATCGGGGAGGGGGTTACATTCAGTGATTGGGGAGGGGTTTACAGTCGGCAATAGTGGAGGGAAGTTACAGTCGGTGATCGCGGAGGGGGTGGATTACAGGCGGTGATAGGGTAGGGTGTTACAGTCATTGATCGGGGAGGGGGTTACAGGCGGTGATCACAGAGGGTATTGAATTCGGTGATTGGGGAGGTGGTTACAGTCGGTAATTGGGGAGTGGGTTACAGTCAGTGACTGGGGAGGGGGTTACAGTCTGTGATTGGGGAGGGGGTTACAATCATTGATCGGGGAGGGATTACAGTCGGTGATCGGGGAGAGGTTTACAGTCGGTGATCGGGGAGGGGGTTACAGTCGATGATCAGGGAGGGGCTTAGAGTCAGTGATCAGGGAGGGGGTTACAGTCAGTGTACGGGGAGGGGTTGCAGTTGGTGATCGGGGAGGGGTTACTGTCAGTGCTCGGGGAGGGGGTTACAGTCGGTGATCGGGGAGGGGGTTACAGTCAGTGATCGGGGCGGGGGTTACATTCGGCGGTCGGGGAGGGGATTATAGGCGGTGATCGGAGAGGGGGTTACAGTCGATGATTGGGGAGGGGGTTTGGGTCAGTGATTGGGGAGGGGGCTACAGTCGGTGATCGGGGAGGGGGGTTACAGTCAGTGATCGTGGAGGTGGCTACATTCGGTCATCGGGGAGGGGGTTACAGTCGGTGATCGGGGAGGGGGTTACAGTCGATGATCAGTGAGGCGTTTACAGTCAGTGATCGGGGAGCGGGTTACAGTCAGTGATTGGGGAGGGATTACAGTCGGTGATCGGAGAGGGTTTACTCTCAGTGATCGGGGAGGGGGTTACAGTCAGTGATCGGGGAGGGGTTTACAGTTGGTGATCGGGGATGGTGTTACAGTCAGTGATTGGGGAGGGGTTACAGTCGGTGATCAAGGAGGGGATTACAGTCAGTGATCGGGGCAGGGTTGACAGTCGGTGATCGAGCAGGGGATTACAGTCGGTGATCGGGGAAGTGGGTACAGTCTGTGATTGGGGAGGGGGTTACATTTGGTGATCAGGGAAGGGGATAAAGTCAGTGATCACGGAGGGAGTTACATAAGTGATCAGGGAAGGGGTTACAGTCGGTGATCGGGGAGGGGGGTTACTGTCGGTGATCGGGGAGGGGGTTACACTCGGTGATCGGGGAGAGGGTTACCGTCAGTGATCGGCGAGGGGGCTACACTCGGTGATCGGGGAGGGAAGTTACAATCGGTGATCGCGGAGGGGGTGGGTTACAGTCGGTGATAGGGCAGGGTTTACAGTCGGTGATCGGGGAGGGGGTTACATTCAGTGATCGGGGAGGGGGCTACAGTTGGTGATCGCGGAGGGGGGTTACAGTCAGTGATAGGGTTGGGGGCTACAGTCGGTGATCGGGGACAGGGGTTACAGTTGGTGATCGGGGAGGGGGTTACATTTGGTGATCGAGGAGGTGGTTACAGTCAGTGATCAGGGAATGGGTTACAGTCAGTGATCGGGGAGGGTCTTACAGTCAGTGATCGGGGAGGGGGTTACAGTCGGTGATCGGGGAGGTGATTACAATCAGTGATTGGGGAGGGGTTTAGAGTCGGTGAGCGGGGAGGGGGTTACAGTCGTTGATCGGGGAGAGGGATACAGTCTGTGATTGGGGTGGCGGTTACAGTCGATGATTGGGGAAGGGGTTACAGTCAGTGATCGGGGTGGGTTTATAGTCGGTGATCGGGGAAGTGGGTACAGTCGGTGATTTGGGAGGGGGTTACAATTGGTGATCAGGGAGGGGGTTACAGTCAGTGATCGGGGAGGGAGTTACAGTAAGTGATCGGGGAGGGGGTTACAGTCGGTGATCAGGCAGAAGGTTAAAGTCGGTGTTCGGGGAGGGGGCTACTGTCGGTGATCGTGGAGTGGGGTTACAGTCAGTGATCGGGGAGGCGGTTACAGTCAGTGCTCGGGGAGGGGGTTACATTCGGCGATCGGGGAGGGGGTTACAGGCGGTGATCGGGAAGGGGGTTACAGTCGGTGATTGGGGAGGGGGTTTGGGTCAGTGATCGGGTAGGAGGCTACAGTCGGTGATCGGGGACGGGGGTTACAGTCAGTGATCGGGGAGGGGGCTACAGTCAGTTATCGGGGAGGGGGTTTACAGTCGGTGATCGGGGAGGGGGTTACAGTCAGTGATTGTGGAGGGGTTTACATTCGGCGATCGTGGAGGGAAGTTACAGTCGTTGATCGCGGAGGGGGTTTGTTACAGTCGGTGATAGGGCATGGTGTTACAGTCGGTGATTGGGGAGGGGGTTACAGGCGGTGATCGCAGAGGGTGTTACATTCGGCGATCGGGGAGGGGGTTACAGTCGATGATCGGGGAGGGGGTTACAGTCAGTGACTGGGGAGGGGGATACATTCAGTGATTGGGGAGGGGGTAACAATCACTGATCGGGAACGGGGCTACAGTCGGAGATCGGGGAGGGGGTTACAGTCGATGATCAGGGAGGCGGTTACAGTCAGTGATCAGGGAGGGAGCTGCAGTCCGTGACCGGGGAGTTGTTAGAGTCGGTGATCGGGGAGGGGTTACATTCGGTGATCGGGGAGGGGGTTACAGTCGGTGATCGGAGAGGGGTTTACAGTTGGTGATTGGGGAGGGGTGTTACATGCAGTGATTGGGGAGTGGGTTACAATCTGTGATGGGGAGGGGTTATAGTCGGTGATCGGGGAGGGTGTTACAGTCAGTGATCGGGGCGGGGGTTACAGTCGGTGATCGGGGAGGGGTTTACAGTTGGTGATCGGGGAGGGTGTTACAGTCAGTGATCGGGGCGGGGGTTACAGTCGGTGATCGGGGAGGGGATTACAGTCAGTGATCGGGGCGGGGGTTACATTCGGCGGTCGGGGAGGGGGTTATAGGCAGAGATCGGGGAGGGGGTTACAGTCGGTGATTGGGGAGGGGGTTTGGGTCAGTGATTGGGGAGGGGGCTACAGTCGGTGATCGGGGAGGGGGGTTACAGTCAGTGATCGTGGAGGGGGCTACATTCGGTCATCGGGGAGGGGGTTACAGTCGATGATCGGTGAGAGGGTTACAGTCAATGATCAGTGAGGCGTTTACAGTCAGTGATCGGGGAGCGGGTTACAGTCAGTGATTGGGGAGGGATTACAGTCGGTGATCGGAGAGGGGTTACTCTCAGTGATCGGGGAGGGGGTTACAGTCAGTGATCGGGGAGGGGTTTACAGTTGGTGATCGGGGATGGTGTTACAGTCAGTGATCGGGGAGGGGGTTACAGTCTGTGATTGGGGAGGGGTTACAGTCGGTGATCAAGGAGGGGATTACAGTCAGTGATCGGGGCAGGGTTTACAGTCGGTGATCGAGCAGGGGATTACAGTCGGTGATCGGGGAAGTGGGTACAGTCTGTGATCGGGGAGGGGGTTACAGTTGGTGATCAGGGAAGGGGATAAAGTCAGTGATCATGGAGGGAGTTACATAAGTGATCGGGGAAGGGTTTACAGTCGGTGATCGGGGAGGGGGGTTACTGTCGGTGATCGGGGAGGGGTTACACTCGGTGATCGGGGAGAGGGTTACCATCAGTGATCGGCGAGGGGGCTACACTCGGTGATCGGGGAGGGGGTTACAGTCGGCGATCATGGAGGGAAGTTACAGTCGGTGATCGCGGAGGGGGTGGGTTACAGTCGGTGATAGGGCAGGGTTTACAGTCGGTGATCGGGGAGGGGGTTACATTCAGTGATCGGGGAGGGGGCTACAGTTGGTGATCGCGGAGGGGGGTTACAGTCAGTGATAGGGTTGGGAGCTACAGTCGGTGATCGGGGACAGGGGTTACAGTTGGTGATCGGGGAGGGGGTTACATTTGGTGATCGAGGAGGTGGTTACAGTCAGTGATCAGGGAATGGGTTACAGTCAGTGATTGGGGAGGGTCTTACAGTCGGTGATCGGGGAGGGGGTTACAGTCGGTGATCGGGGAGGTGATTACAATCAGTGATTGGGGAGGGGTTTAGAGTTGGTGAGCGGGGAGGGGGTTACAGTCGTTGATTGGGGAGAGGGATACAGTCTGTGATTGGGGTGGCGGTTACAGTCGATGATTGGGGAGGGGGTTACAGTCAGTGATCGGGGTGGGTTTATAGTCGGTGATCGGGGAAGTGGGTACAGTCGGCGATTTGGGAGGGGGTTACAATTGGTGATCAGGGAGGGGGTTACAGTAAGTGATCGGGGAGGGGGTTACAGTCGGTGATCGGGGAGGGGGTTACAGTCAGTGATCGGGGAGGGGTTACAGTCGGTGATCTCGGAGGGGGCTACAGTCAGTGATCGGGGTGGGGGTTACAGTCAGTGATCGGGGAGGGGTTTACAGTTGGTGATCGTGGAGGGAAGGTGCAGTCAGTGATCGCGGAGGGGGTGGGTTACAGTCGGTGATAGGGCATGGTGTTACAGTTGGTGATTGGGGACGGGTTTACAGGCGGTGATCGCAGAGGGTGTTACATTCGGCGATCGGGGTGGGGGTTACAGTTGATAATCGGGGAGGAGTTTGCAGTCAGTGACTGGGGAGGGGGTTACAGTCAGTGATTGGGGAGGGGGTTAAAATCATTGATCGGAGACGGGGTTACAGTCGGTGATTGGGGAGGGGGTTAAAGTCGGTGATCGGGGAGGGAGTTAAAGTCGATAATCAGGGAGGGGGACACAGTCAGTGATCAGGGAGTGAGTTGCAGTCAGTGACCGGGGAGGTGCTACAGTCGGTGATGGGGGAGGGGTTACAGTCAGTGATCGAACTGGGGGTTACAGTCAGTGATCAGAGATGGGTTTACAGTTGGTGATTGGGGAGGGGGTTACATGCAGTGATTGGGGAGTGGGTTACAGTCTGTGATTGGGGAGGGGTTATAGTCGGTGATCGGGGAGGGGGTTACAGTCAGTGCTCGGGGTGGGGGTTACAGTCGGTGTTCGGGGAGTGGGTTACAGTCAGTGATGAGGAGGGGTTACAGTCAGTGATCGGAGAGGGGTTTACAGTCAGTGATCAGGGATGGGTTTACAGTTGGTGATTGGGGAGGGGGTTACTTGCAGTGATTGGGAAGTGGGTTACAGTCTGTGATTGGGGAGGGGTTATAGTCGGTGATCGGGGAGGGGGTTACAGTCAGTGCTCGGGGTGGGGGTTACAGTCGGTGATCGGGGAGGGGGTTACAGTCGGTGATCGGGGAGGGGGCTACAGTCGGTGATCGGGGAGGGGGTTACAGTCAATGATCGAGGAGGGGGGTTACAGTCGGCGATCAGGGAGGTGGTTACAGGCGGTGATCGGGGAGGGGGTTACAGTCAGTGATCGGGGAGGGGGCTACAGTCGCTGATCGAGGAGGGGGATTACAGTCAGTGATCAGGGCGGGGGCTCCAGTCGGTGATCGGGGAGGCGGGTTAAAGTCAGTGATCGGGGAGGGGGTTACAGTCGGTGATCGGGGAGGGGGTTACAATCGGTGATCGGGGAGGGGGTTACTATCAGTGATCGGGGCGGGGGTTGCAGTCGGTGATCAGGCAGAAGGTTAAGGTCAGTGTTCGGGGAGGGGGCTACTGTCGGTGATCGTGGAGTGGGGTTACAGTCAATGATCGGGGAGGCGGTTACAGTCAGTGCTCGGGGAGGGGGTTACATTCGGCGATCGGGGAGGGGGTTACAGGCGGTGATCGGGAAGGGGGTTACAGTCGGTGATTGGGGAGGGGGTTTGGGTCAGTGATCGGGTAGGAGGCTACAGTCGGTGATCGGGGAGGGGGGTTACAGTCAGTGATCGGGGAGGGTCTACAGTCGGTCATCAGGGAGGGGGTTTACAGTCGGTGATCGGGGAGGGGGTTACAGTCAGTGATTGGGGAGGGGTTTACAGTCGGCGATCGTGGAGGGAAGTTACAGTCGTTGATCGCGGAGGGGGTGGGTTACAGTCGGTGATAGGGCATGGTGTTACAGTCGGTGATTGGGGAGGGGTTACAGGCGGTGATCGCAGAGGGTGTTACATTCGGCGATCGGGGAGGGGGTTACAGTCGATGATCGGGGAGTGGTTTACAGTCAGTGACTGGGGAGGGGGATACATTCAGTGATTGGGGAGGGGGTAACAATCACTGATCGGGAACGGGGCTACAGTCGGTGATCGGGGAGGGGGTTACAGTCGATGATCAGGGAGGGGGTTACAGTCAGTGATCAGGGAGGGAGCTGCAGTCAGTGACCGGGGAGTTGTTACAGTCGGTGATCGGGGAGGGGTTACATTCGGTGATCGGGGAGGGGGTTACAGTCGGTGATCGGAGAGGGGTTTACAGTTGGTGATTGGGGAGGGGTGTTACATGCAGTGATTGGGGAGTGGGTTACAATCTGTGATGGGGAGGGGTTATAGTCGGTGATCGGGGAGGGTGTTACAGTCAGTGATCGGGGCGGGGGTTACAGTCGGTGATCGGGGAGGGAGTTGCAGTCAGTGATCGGGGAGGGGGTTACAGTCAGTGATTGGGGAGCGGGATACAGTCGGTGATCGGGGAGGGGGTTACATTCGGCGATTGGGGAGGGGGATACAGTCTGTGATCTGGGAGGGGGCTACAGTTGGTGATCGGGGACGGGGTTACAGTCTGTGATCGGGGAGGGTGTTACAGTCAGTGATCGGGGCGGGGTTTACAGTCGGTGATCGGGGAGGGAGTTGCAGTCAGTGATCGGGGAGGGGGTTACAGTCAATGATCGAGGAATGGGGTTACAGTCGGCGATCAGGGAGATGGTTACAGGTGGTGATCGGGGAGGGGGTTACAGTCAGTGATCGGGGAGGGGGATACAGTCGGTGATCGGGGAGGGGGTTTACAATCTGTGTTCAGGGATGGGGCTCCAGTCGGTGATCGGGGAGGCGGGTTACAGTCAGTGATCGTGGAGGGGGTTACAGTCGGTGATCGGGGAGGGGGTTACAATCGGTGATCGGGGAGTGGTTTGCAGTCAGTGATCGGGGCGGGGGTTACAGTCGGTGATCGGCAGAAAATGACAGTCGGTGATCGGGGAGGGGGTTACAGTCGGTGATCGGGGAGTGGGGTTACAGTCAGTGATCAGGGAGGCGGTTACAGTCAGCGATCGTGGAGGGGGGTTACATTCGGCGATCGGGGTGGGGGTTACAGGTGGTGATCGGTGAGGGGGTTACAGTCGGTGATTGGGGAGGGGGTTTGGGTCAGTGATCGGGGAGGGGGCTACAGTCGGTGATCAGGGAGGGGGGTTACAGTCAGTGATCAGGGAGGGGGCTACAGTCGGTCATCGGGGAGGGGTGTTGCAGTCGGTGATCGGGGAGGGGGTTACAGTCAGTGATTGGGGAGCGGGATACAGTCGGTGATCGGGGAGGGGGTTACAATCGGCGATTGGGGAGGGGGATACAGTCTGTGATCGGGGAGGGGGCTACAGTTGGTGATCGGGGATGGGGTTACAGTCTGTGATCGGGGAGGGTGTTACAGTCAGTGATCGGGGCGGGGGTTATAGTCGGTGATCGGGGAGGGAGTTGCAGTCAGTGATCGGGGAGGGGGTTACAGTCAATGATCGAGGAATGGGGTTACAGTCGGCGATCAGGGAGATGGTTACAGGTGGTGATCGGGGAGGGGGTTACAGTCAGTGATCGGGGAGGGGGATACAGTCGGTGATCGGGGAGGGGGTTTACAATCTGTGTTCAGGGATGGGGCTCCAGTCGGTGATCGGGGAGGCGGGTTACAGTCAGTGATCGTGGAGGGGGTTACAGTCGGTGATCAGGGAGGGGGTTACAATCGGTGATCGGGGAGGGGGTTACATTCAGTGATTGGGGAGGGGTTTACAGTCGGCGATAGTGGAGGGAAGTTACAGTCGGTGATCGCGGAGGGGGTGGATTACAGTCGGTGATAGGGCAGGGTGTTACAATCATTGATCGGGGAGGGGGTTACAGGCGGTGATCACAGAGGGTGTTGAATTCGGTGATTGGGGAGTTGGTTACAGTCGGTAATTGGGGAGTGGGTTACAGTCAGTGACTGGGGAGGGGGTTACAGTCTGTGATTGGGGAGGGGGTTACAATCATTGATCGGGGAGGGATTACAGTCGGTGATCGGGGAGAGCTTTACAGTCGGTGATCGGGGAGGGGGTTACAGTCGATGATCAGGGAGGGGCTTACAGTCAGTGATCGGGGAGGGGGTTACAGTCAGTGTACGGGGAGGGGTTACAGTTGGTGATCGGGGAGGGGTTACTATCAGTGATCGGGGAGGGGGTTACAGTCGGTGATCGGGGAGGGGTTTACAGTTGGTGATCGGGGAGTGTGTTACAGTCAGTGATCGGGGAGGGGGTTACAATCTGTGATTGCGGAGGGGTTACAGTCGGTGATCGGGGAGGGGATTACAGTCAGTGATCGGGGCGGGGGTTACATTCGGCGGTCGGGGAGGGGGTTATAGGCGGTGATCGGGGAGGGGGTTACAGTCGGTGATTGGGGAGGGGGTTTGGGTCAGTGATTGGGGAGGGGGCTACAGTCGGTGATCGGGGAGGGGGGTTACAGTCAGTGATCGTGGAGGGGGCTACATTCGGTCATCGGGGAGGGGGCTTACAGTCGGTGATCTGGGAGAGGGGTTACAGTCAGTGATCGGGGAGGGGGGTACAGTCGGTGATCGGGGAGGGGGTTACAATCGGCGATTGGGGAGGGGGATACAGTGTGTGATCGGGGAGGGGGATACAGTTCCTGATCGGGGACGGGGTTACAGTCTGTGATCGGGGAGGGGGTTACATTCAGTGATCGGAGAGAGGTTTACAGTCGGCGATAGTGAAGGGAAGTTACAGTCGGTGTTCGCGGAGGGGATGGATTACAGTCGGTGATAGGGCAGGGTGTTACAGTCGTTGATCAGGGAGGGGTTTACAGGCGGTGATCACAGAGGGTGTTAAATTCGGTGATTGGGGAGGTGGTTACAGTCGGTAATTGGGGAGTGGATTACAGTCAGTGACTGGGGAGGGGGTTACAGTCGGTGATTGGGGAGGGGGTTTGGATCAGTGATTGGGGAGGGGGCTACAGTCGGTGATCGGGGAGGGGGGTTACAGTCAGTGATCGTGGAGGGGGCTACAGTCGGTGATCGGGGAGGGAGTTGCAGTCAGTGATCGGGGAGGGGTTACATTCGGTGATCGGGGAGGGGGTTACAGTCGGTGATCGGAGAGGGGTTTACAGTTGGTGATTGGGGAGGGGTGTTACATGCAGTGATTGGGGAGTGGGTTACAATCTGTGATGGGGAGGGGTTATAGTCGGTGATCGGGGAGGGTGTTACAGTCAGTGATCGGGGCGGGGGTTACAGTCGGTGATCGGGGAGGGAGTTGCAGTCAGTGATCGGGGAGGGGGTTACAGTCAGTGATTGGGGAGCGGGATACAGTCGGTGATCGGGGAGGGGGTTACAATCGGCGATCTGGGAGGGGGATACAGTCTGTGATCGGGGAGGGGGCTACAGTTGGTGATCGGGGACGGGGTTACAGTCTGTGATCGGGGAGGGTGTTACAGTCAGTGATCGGGGCGGGGGTTACAGTCGGTGATCGGGGAGGGAGTTGCAGTCAGTGATCGGGGAGGGGGTTACAGTCAATGATCGAGGAATGGGGTTACAGTCGGCGATCAGGGAGATGGTTACAGGTGGTGATCGGGGAGGGGGTTACAGTCAGTGATCGGGGAGGGGGATACAGTCGGTGATCGGGGAGGGGGTTTACAATCTGTGTTCAGGGATGGGGCTCCAGTCGGTGATCGGGGAGGCGGGTTACAGTCAGTGATCGTGGAGGGGGTTACAGTCGGTGATCGGGGAGGGGGTTACAATCGGTGATCGGGGAGTGGTTTGCAGTCAGTGATCGGGGCGGGGGTTACAGTCGGTGATCGGCAGAAAATGACAGTCGGTGATCGGGGAGGGGGTTACAGTCGGTGATCGGGGAGTGGGGTTACAGTCAGTGATCAGGGAGGCGGTTACAGTCAGCGATCGTGGAGGGGGGTTACATTCGGCGATCGGGGTGGGGGTTACAGGTGGTGATCGGTGAGGGGGTTACAGTCGGTGATTGGGGAGGGGGTTTGGGTCAGTGATCGGGGAGGGGGCTACAGTCGGTGATCAGGGAGGGGGGTTACAGTCAGTGATCAGGGAGGGGGCTACAGTCGGTCATCGGGGAGGGGTGTTGCAGTCGGTCATCGGGGAGGGGGTTACAGTCAGTGATTGGGGAGCGGGATACAGTCGGTGATCGGGGAGGGGGTTACAATCGGCGATTGGGGAGGGGGATACAGTCTGTGATCGGGGAGGGGGCTACAGTTGGTGATCGGGGATGGGGTTACAGTCTGTGATCGGGGAGGGTGTTACAGTCAGTGATCGGGGCGTGGGTTACAGTCGGTGATCGGGGAGGGAGTTGCAGTCAGTGATTGGGGAGGGGGTTACAGTCAATGATCGAGGAATGGGGTTACAGTCGGCGATCAGGGAGATGGTTACAGGTGGTGATCGGGGAGGGGGTTACAGTCAGTGATCGGGGAGGGGGATACAGTCGGTGATCGGGGAGGGGGTTTACAATCTGTGTTCAGGGATGGGGCTCCAGTCGGTGATCGGGGAGGCGGGTTACAGTCAGTGATCGTGGAGGGGGTTACAGTCGGTGATCGGGGAGGGGGTTACAATCGGTGATCGGGGAGTGGTTTGCAGTCAGTGATCGGGGCGGGGGTTACAGTCGGTGATCGGCAGAAAATTACAGTCGGTGATCGGGGAGGGGGTTACAGTTGGTGATCGGGGAGTGGGGTTACAGTCAGTGATCAGGGAGGTGGTTACAGTCAGCGATCGTGGAGGGGGGTTACATTCGGCGATCGGGGTGGGGGTTACAGGTGGTGATCGGTGAGGGGGTTACAGTCGGTGATTGGGGAGGGGGTTTGGGTCAGTGATCGGGGAGGGGGCTACAGTCGGTGATCGGGGAGGGGGGTTACAGCCAGTGATCAGGGAGGGGGCTACAGTCGGTCATCGGGGAGGGGTGTTGCAGTCGGTGATCGGGGAGGGGGTTACAGTCAGTGATTGGGGAGCGGGATACAGTCGGTGATCGGGGAGGGGGTTACAATCGGCGATTGGGGAGGGGGATACAGTCTGTGATCGGGGAGGGGGCTACAGTTGGTGATCGGGGACGGGGTTACAGTCTGTGATCGGGGAGGGGGTTACATTCAGTGATTGGGGAGGGGTTTACAGTCGGCGATAGTGGAGGGAAGTTACAGTCGGTGATCGCGGAGGGGGTGGATTACAGTCGGTGATAGGGCAGGGTGTTACAATCATTGATCGGGGAGGGGGTTACAGGCGGTGATCACAGAGGGTGTTGAATTCGGTGATTGGGGAGTTGGTTACAGTCGGTAATTGGGGAGTGGGTTACAGTCAGTGACTGGGGAGGGGGTTACAGTCTGTGATTGGGGAGGGGGTTACAATCATTGATCAGGGAGGGATTACAGTCGGTGATCGGGGAGAGGTTTACAGTCGGTGATCGGGGAGGGGGTTACAATCGATGATCAGGGAGGGGCTTACAGTCAGTGATCGGGGAGGGGGTTACAGTCAGTGTACGGGGAGGGGTTACAGTTGGTGATCGGGGAGGGGTTACTATCAGTGATCGGGGAGGGGGTTACAGTCGGTGATCGGGGAGGGGTTTACAGTTGGTGATCGGGGAGTGTGTTACAGTCAGTGATCGGGGAGGGGGTTACAATCTGTGATTGCGGAGGGGTTACAGTCGGTGATCGGGGAGGGGATTACAGTCAGTGATCGGGGCGGGGGTTACATTCGGCGGTCGGGGAGGGGGTTATAGGCGGTGATCGGGGAGGGGGTTACAGTCGGTGATTGGGGAGGGGGTTTGGGTCAGTGATTGGGGAGGGGGCTACAGTCGGTGATCGGGGAGGGGGGTTACAGTCAGTGATCATGGAGGGGGCTACATTCGGTCATCGGGGAGGGGGCTTACAGTCGGTGATCTGGGAGAGGGGTTACAGTCAGTGATCGGGGAGGGGGGTACAGTCGGTGATCGGGGAGGGGGTTACAATCGGCGATTGGGGAGGGGGATACAGTGTGTGATCGGGGAGGGGGATACAGTTCCTGATCGGGGACGGGGTTACAGTCTGTGATCGGGGAGGGGGTTACATTCAGTGATCGGAGAGAGGTTTACAGTCGGCGATAGTGGAGGGAAGTTACAGTCGGTGATCGCGGAGGGGATGGATTACAGTCGGTGATAGGGCAGGGTGTTACAGTCGTTGATCAGGGAGGGGTTTACAGGCGGTGATCACAGAGGGTGTTAAATTCGGTGATTGGGGAGGTGGTTACAGTCGGTAATTGGGGAGTGGATTACAGTCAGTGACTGGGGAGGGGGTTACAGTCGGTGATTGGGGAGGGGGTTTGGATCAGTGATTGGGGAGGGGGCTACAGTCGGTGATCGGGGAGGGGGGTTACAGTCAGTGATCGTGGAGGGGGCTACAGTCGGTGATCGGGGAGGGGGTTACAGTCGGTGATCTGGGAGAGCGGTTACAGTCAGTGATCGGAGAGGGGGGTACAGTCGGTGATCGGGGAGGGGGTTACAATCAGCGATTGGGGAGGGGGATACAGTCTGTTATCCGGGAGGGGGCTACAGTTCGTGATCAGGGACGGGGTTACAGTCTGTGATCGGGGAGGGGGTTACATTCAGTGATCGGGGAGGGGTTTACAGTCGGCGATAGTGGAGGGAAGTTACAGTCGGTGATCGTGGAGGGGGTGGATTATAGTCGGTGATAGGGCAGTGTGTTACAGTCGTTGATCGGGGGGGTGGTTACAGGTGGTGATCACAGAGGGTGTTAAATTCGGTGATTGGGGAGGTGGTTACAGTCGGTAATTGGGGAGTGGATTACAGTCAGTGACTGGGGAGGGGGTTACAGTCTGTGATTGGGGAGGTGGTTACAATCATTGATCGGGGAGGGGGCTACAGTCGGTGATTGGGGAGGCTGTTTCAGTCGATGATCAGGGAGGGGGTTACAGTCAGTGATCAGGGAGGGGGCTGCAGTCAGTGATTGGGGAGGGATTACAGTCGGTGATCAGGGAGAGGTTTACAGTCGGTGATCGGGGAGGAGGTTACAGTCGATGATCGGGGAGGGGTTTACAGTTGGTGATCGGGGAGTGTGTTACAGTCAGTGATCGGGGAGGGGGTTACAATCTGCGATTGGGGTGGGGTTACAGTCGGTGATCGGGGAGGGGATTACAGTCAGTGATCAGGGCGGGGGTTACATTTGGCGATCAGGGAGGGGGTTATAGGCGGTGATTGGGGAGGGGGTTACAGTTGGTGATTGGGGAGGGGGGTTGGGTCAGTGATTGGGGAGGGGGCTACAGTCGGTGATCGGGGAGGGGGGTTACAGTCAGTGATCATGGAGGGGGCTACAGTCGGTGATCGGGGAGGGGGTTTACAGTCGGTGATCTGGGAGAGGGGTTACAGTCAGTGATCGGGGAGGGGGGTACAGTCGGTGATCAGGGAGGGGGTTACAGTCGGAGATCAGGGATGGGGTTACAGTCAGTGATCAGGGAGGGGGCTACAGTTGGTGATTGGGGAGGGGGTTGCAGTTGGTGATCGGGGAGGGGGTTACAGTCAGTGATCGGGGAGGGGTTTACAGTCGGCGATCGTGGAGGGCAGTTACAGTCGGTGATCGCGGAGGGGGTGGGTTACAGTCGGTGATAGGGCAGGGTGTTACAGTCGGTGATCGGGGAGGTGATAACAGGCAGTAATCGCAGAGGGTGTTACATTCAGCGATCGGGGAGGGGGTTACAGTCGATGATCGGGGAGGGGGTTACAGTCAGTGACTGGGGAGGGGGTCACAATCAGTGATCAGGGACGGGGCTACAGTCGGTGATCGGGGAGGCGGTTACAGTCGGTGATCGGGGAGGGGGTTACAGTCAGTGATCAGGGAGGGAGTTGCAGTCAGTGATTGGGGAGGGATTACAGACGGTGATCGGGGACGAATTACAGTCGGTGATCGGGGAGGGGGTTACAGTCGATGATCAGGGAGGGAGTTACAGTCAGTGATCGGGGAGGGGTTTAAAGTCAGTGACCGGGGAGGTGACTGTGATCGGGGAGGGGTTACAGTCGGTGATCAGGGAGGGGGTTACCGTCGGTGATCAGAGAGGGGTTCACAGTTGGTGATTGGGGAGGGGGTTACATTCAGTGATTGGGGAGTGGGTTACAGTCTGTGATTGGGGAGGAGTTACAGTCGGTGATCGGGGAGGGGGTTACAGGCAGTGATCGGGGCGGGGTTTACAGTCAGTGATTTGGTGTGGTTTACAGTCGGTGACCAGGGAGGGGGCTACATTCGGTGATCGGGGAGTGGGGTTACAGTCAGTGATTGAGGAGGGGGTTACAGTCAGTGGTCAGGGAGGGGGTTACAGTCGGCGATCAGGGAGGGGGTTACAGGCGCTAATCGGGGAGGGGTTTACAGTCAGTGATCTGGGAGGGGGCTGCAGACGGTGATCGGGGTTGGGGGTTACAGTCAATGATCTGGGAGGGGGCTACATTCGGTGATCGGGGAGGGGGGTTACATTCGGTGATCGGGGAGGGTGGTTACAGTCAGTGATCGGGGAGGGGGTTACAGTCGGTGATCGGGGAGGGAGTTACAGTTGGTGATCGGGGAGGGGGTTACAGTCAATGATCAGGGCGGGGGTTAAAGTCGGTGATCGGGCACAGGGTTACAGTCGGTGATCGGGGAGGGAGCTACAGTTGGTGATCAGGGATTGGTGTTACAGTCGGTTATCGGGGAGGGGGTTACAGTCAGTGATCGGGGAGGGGGTTACATTCGGCGATTGGGGAGGTTGTTACAGGCGGTGATCGGGGAGGGGGTTGCATTCGGTGATTGGGGAGGGCATTTGGGTCAGTGATCGGGGAGGGTGTTACAGTCGGTGATCGGGGAGGGTGGTTGCAGTCGGTGATCGGGGAGTGGGGATACAGTCAGTGATCAGGGAGCGGGATACAGTCGGTGATCGGGGAGGGTTTACAATCAGCGATCGGGGAGGGGCTTAGAGTCAGTGATCGGGGAGGGGGATACAGTTGCTGATCAGGGATGGGATACAGTCAGTGATCAGGGAGGGGTTTACAGTCGGCGATCGTGGAGGGAAGTTACAGTCGGTGATCGCGGAGGGGGTGGGTTACAGTCGGTGATAGGGCAGGGTGTTACAGTCGGTGATCGGGGAGGGGGTTACAGGCGGTGATCGCAGAGGGTGTTACATTCGGCGATCGGGGCGGCGGTTACAGTCGGTGATCGGGGAGCGGGTTACAGTCAGAGATTGGGGAGGGATTACAGTCGGTGATCGGAGAGGGGTTACTGTCATTGATCGGGGAGGGGGTTACAGTCAGTGATCGGGGAGGGGTTTACAGTTGGTGATCGGGGATGGTGTTACAGTCAGTGATCGGGGAGGGGGTTACAGTCTGTGATTGGGGAGCGGTTACAGTCGGTGATCAAGGAGGGGATTACAGTCAGTGATCGGGGCGGGGGTTACATTCGGTGATCGGGCAGGGGATTACAGTCGGTGATCGGGGAGGGGGCTACAGTCAGTGATCGGGGAGGGGGGTTACATTTGGCGATCGGGGAGGCGTTTACAGGCGGTGATCGGGGCGGGGGTTACAGTCGGTGATCAGGGACGTGGTTACAATCAGTGATCGGGGAGGGGGTACAGTCGGTGATCGGGGAGGGGGCTACAGTCGGTGATCGGGGAGGGGGGTTACAGTCAGTGATCGGTGAGGGGGCTACAATCGGTGAATTGGGGAGGTGGGTTACAGTCGTTGATCGTGGAGGGGGGTTAAAGGTGGTGATCGGGGAGGGGGTTACAGTCAGTGATCGGGGAGGGGTTACAGTCGGTGATCGGGAAGAGGGTTACAGTCAGTGATCGGGGAGCAGGCTACAGTTGGTGATTGGGGAGGGGTTTACAGTCAGTGAGCGGGGAGGGTTTTACAGTCGGCGATCGTGGAGGGAAGTTACAGTCGGTGATCGCGGAGGGGGTGTGTTACAGTCGGTGATCAGGAACGGTGTTACCGGCGGTGATCGCAGAGGATGTTACATTCGGCGATCGGGGAGGGGGTTACAGTTAGTGATTGGAGAGGGGGTTACAGTCAGTGACTGGGGAGGGGTTTAGAGTCTGTGGTTGCGGAGGGTGTTACAGTCGGTGATCGGGCAGGGGGGTTAACGTCAGTGATCGGGGAGTGGGGTTCTGTCGGTGATGGGGAGGGGGTTACAGTCGGTTTTTGGGGAGGGGGTTACAGTAAGTGATCGGGGAGAGGGTTACAGTCAGTGATCGGGGAGTTTTTTACAGTCGGCGATCGTGGAGGGAAGTTACAGTCGGTGATCGCGGAGGGGGTGGGTTACAGTCGGTGATAGGGCAGGGTGTTACAGTCGGTGATCGGGGAGTGGGTTACAGGCGGTGATCGCAGAGGGTGTTACATTCGGCAATCGGGGAGGGGGTTACAGTCGGTGATTGGGGAGGGGTTTAAAGTCAGTGACTGGGGAGGGGGTTACAATCTGTGATTTGGGAGGGGGTTACAGTTGGTGATCGGGGAGGGGGTTACAATCAGTGATCGGGGAGGGGGTTACAGTCGGTGATCGGTCAGGGGGTTACAGTCGGTGATCGGTCAGGGGGTTACAGTCGGTGATCTGGGATGGGGCTACAGTCGGTGATCGGGGAGTGGGATTACAGTCGGTGACCGGTGAGGGGGTTACAGTCAGTGATCGGGGAGGGGTTTACAGTCAGTGATCAGGGAGGGGGCTACAGTCGGTGATCGGGGAGGGGTTTACAGTCGGTCATCGGGGAGGGGGTTACAGTCAGTGATTGGGGAGGGGGCTACAGTTGGTGATCAGGGAGGGGGTTACAGTCGATGATCGGGGAGGGGGTTACAATCAGTGATCGGGGAGGTGTTTACAGTCGGCGATCGTGGAGGGAAGTTACAGTCGGTGATCGCGGACGGGGTGGGTTACAGTTGGTGATTGGGCAGGGTTTTACAGTCGGTGATCGGGGAGGCGGTTACAGGTGGTGATCGCAAAGGGTGTTACATTCGGCGATCGGGAAGGGGTTAGAGTCTGTGATCGGGGAGGGGTTTACAGTCTGTAATTGGGGAGGGGGTTACAATCAGTGATCATGGAGGGGGCTACAGCCGGTGATTGGGGTGGGGGCTACATTCAGTGATCGGGGAGAGGGGTTACAGTTGGTGATTTGGGAGGGGGGTTACAGTCTGTGATTGGGGAGGGGGTTACAGTCGGTGAGCGGGGAGAGGGTTACAGTCAGTGATCGGGGAGGGGGTTACAGTCGGTGATCAGGCAGTGGTTTACAGTCAGTGATTGGGGAGGGGGCTACAGTCGGTGATCGGGGAGTGGGGTTACATTCGGTGATCTGGGAGGGGGTTACAGTCGGTGATCGGGGAGGGGGTTACAGTCGGAGATCAGGGAGGGAGTTACAGTCAGTGATCAGGGAGGGGGCTACAGTTGGTGATTGGGGAGGGGGCTACAGTTGGTGATTGGGGAGGGGGTTGCAGTTGGTGATCGGGGAGGGGGTTACAGTCAGTGATCGGGGAGGGGTTTACAGTCGGCGATCGTGGAGGGCAGTTACAGTCGGTGATCGCGGAGGGGGTGGGTTACAGTCGGTGATAGGGCAGGGTGTTACAGTCGGTGATCGGGGAGGGGATAACAGGCAGTAATCGCAGAGGGTGTTACATTCAGCGATCGGGGAGGGGGTTACAGTCGATGATCAGGAAGGGGGTTACAGTCAGTGACTGGGGAGGGGGTCACAATCAGTGATCAGGGACGGGGCTACAGTCGGTGATCGGGGAGTCGGTTACAGTCGGTGATCGGGGAGGGGGTTACAGTCAGTGATCAGGGAGGGAGTTGCAGTCAGTGATTGGGGAGGAATTACAGACGGTGATCGGGGACGGATTACAGTCGGTGATCGGGGAGGGGGTTACAGTCGATGATCAGGGAGGGAGTTACAGTCAGTGATTGGGGAGGGGTTTAAAGTCAGTGACCGGGGAGGTGACTGTGATCGGGGAGGGGTTACAGTCGGTGATCAGGGAGGGGGTTACCGTCGGTGATCAGAGGGGGGTTCACAGTTGGTGATCGGGGAGGGGGTTACATTCAGTGATCAGGGAGGGAGTTGCAGTCAGTGATTGGGGAGGGATTACAGACGGTGATCGGGGACGGATTACAGTTGGTGATCGGGGAGGGAGTTACAGTCAGTGATCGGGGAGGTGTTTAAAGTCAGTGACCGGGGAGGTGACTGTGATCGGGGAGGGGTTACAGTCGGTGATCAGGGAGGGGGTTACCGTCGGTGATCAGAGAGGGGTTCACAGTCGGTGATCGGGGAGGGGGTTACATTCAGTGATCAGGGAGGGAGTTGCAGTCAGTGATTGGGGAGGGATTACAAACGGTGATCGGGGACGGATTACAGTCGGTGATCGGGGAGGGGGTTACAGTCGATGATCAGGGAGGGAGTTACAGTCAGTGATCGGGGAGGGGTTTAAAGTCAGTGACCGGGGAGGTGACTGTGATCGGGGAGGGGTTACAGTCGGTGATCAGGGAGGGGGTTACCGTCGGTGATCAGAGAGGGGTTCACAGTTGGTGATCGGGGAGGGGGTTACATTCAGTGATTGGGGAGTGGGTTACAGTCTGTGATTGGGGAGGAGTTACAGTCAGTGATCGGGGAGGGGGTTACAGGCAGTGATCGGGGCGGGGTTTACAGTCAGTGATTTGGAGTGGTTTACAGTCGGTGACCAGGGAGGGGGCTACATTCGGTGATCGGGGAGTGGGGTTACAGTCAGTGATTGAGGAGGGGGTTACAGTCAGTGGTCAGGGAGGGGGTTACAGTCGGCGATCAGGGAGGGGTTTACAGGCGCTAATCGGGGAGGGGTTTACAGTCAGTGATCTGGGAGGGGGCTGCAGACGGTGATCAGGGATGGGGGTTACAGTCAATGATCAGGGAGGGGGCTACATTCGGTGATCGGGGAGGGGGGTTACATTCGGTGATCGGGGAGGGTGGTTACAGTCAGTGATCGGGGAGGGGGTTACAGTCGGTGATCGGGGAGGGAGTTACAGTTGGTGATCGGGGAGGGGGTTACAGTCAATGATCAGGGCGGGGGTTAAAGTCGGTGATCGGGCACAGGGTTACAGTCGGTGATCGGGGAGGGAGCTACAGTCGGTGATCAGGGATTGGTGTTACAGTCGGTTATCGGGGAGGGGGTTACAGTCAGTGATTGGGGAGGGGGTTACATTCGGCGATTGGGGAGGTTGTTACAGGCGGTGATCGGGGAGGGGGTTGCAGTCGGTGATTGGGGAGGGCATTTGGGTCAGTGATCGGGGAGGGTGTTACAGTCGGTGATCGGGGAGGGTGGTTGCAGTCGGTGATCGGGGAGTGGGGATACAGTCAGTGATCGGGGAGCGGGATACAGTCGGTGATCGGGGAGGGTTTACAATCAGCGATCGGGGAGGGGCTTAGAGTCAGTGATCGGGGAGGGGGATACAGTTGCTGATCAGGGATGGGATACAGTCAGTGATCAGGGAGGGGTTTACAGTCGGCGATCGTGGAGGGAAGTTACAGTCGGTGATCGCGGAGGGGGTGGGTTACAGTCGGTGATAGGGCAGGGTGTTACAGTCGGTGATCGGGGAGGGGGTTACAGGCGGTGATCGGGGAGGGGTTTACAGTCGGCGATCATGGAGGGCAGTTACAGTCGGTGATCGCGGAGGGGGTGGGTTACAGTCGGTGATAGGGCAGGGTGTTACAGTCGGTGATCGGGGAGGGGATAACAGGCAGTAATCGCAGAGGGTGTTACATTCAGCGATCGGGGAGGGGGTTACAGTCAGTGACTGGGGAGGGGGTCACAATCAGTGATCAGGGACGGGGCTACAGTCGGTGATCGGGGAGGCGGTTACAGTTGGTGATCGGGGAGGGGGTTACAGTCAGTGATCAGGGAGGGAGTTGCAGTCAGTGATTGGGGAGGGATTACAGATGGTGATCGGGGACGGATTACAGTCGGTGATCGGGGAGGGGGTTACAGTCGATGATCAGGGAGGGAGTTACAGTCAGTGATCGGGGAGGGGTTTAAAGTCAGTGACCGGGGAGGTGACTGTGATCGGGGAGGGGTTACAGTCGGTGATCAGGGAGGGGGTTACCGTCGGTGATCAGAGAGGGGTTCACAGTTGGTGATCGGGGAGGGGGTTACATTCAGTGATTGGGGAGTGGGTTACAGTCTGTGATTGGGGAGGAGTTACAGTCAGTGATCGGGGAGGGGGTTACAGGCAGTGATCGGGGCGGGGTTTACAGTCAGTGATTTGGAGTGGTTTACAGTCGGTGACCAGGGATGGGGTTACCGTCGGTGATCAGAGAGGGGTTCACAGTTGGTGATCGGGGAGGGGGTTACATTCAGTGATTGGGGAGTGGGTTACAGTCTGTGATTGGGGAGGAGTTACAGTCAGTGATCGGGGCGGGGGTTACAGTCGGTGATCAGGGACGTGGTTACAATCAGTGATCGGGGAGGGGGCTACAGTCGGTGATCGGGGAGGGGGGTTACAGTCAGTGATCGGTGAGGGGGCTACAATCGGTGAATTGGGGAGGTGGGTTACAGTCGTTGATCGTGGAGGGGGGTTAAAGGTGGTGATCGGGGAGGGGGTTACAGTCAGTGATCGGGGAGGGGTTACAGTCGGTGATCGGGAAGAGGGTTACAGTCAGTGATTGGGGAGCAGGCTACAGTTGGTGATTGGGGAGGGGTTTACAGTCAGTGAGCGGGGAGGGTTTTACAGTCGGCGATCGTGGAGGGAAGTTACAGTCGGTGATCGCGGAGGGGGTGTGTTACAGTCGGTGATCAGGAACGGTGTTACCGGCGGTGATCGCAGAGGGTGTTACATTCGGCGATCGGGGAGGGGGTTACAGTCGGTGATTGGAGAGGGGGTTACAGTCAGTGACTGGGGAGGGGTTTAGAGTCTGTGGTTGCGGAGGGTGTTACAGTCGGTGATCGGGCAGGGGGGTTAACGTCAGTGATCGGGGAGTGGGGTTCAGTCGGTGATGGGGAGGGGGTTACAGTCGGTTTTTGGGGAGGGGGTTACAGTAAGTGATCGGGGAGAGGGTTACAGTCAGTGATCGGGGAGTTTTTTACAGTCGGCGATCGTGGAGGGAAGTTACAGTCGGTGATCGCGGAGGGGGTGGGTTACAGTCGGTGATAGGGCAGGGTGTTACAGTCGGTGATCGGGGAGTGGGTTACAGGCGGTGATCGCAGAGGGTGTTACATTCGACAATCGGGGAGGGGGTTACAGTCGGTGATTGGGGAGGGGTTTAAAGTCAGTGACTGGGGAGGGGGTTACAATCTGTGATTTGGGAGGGGGTTACAGTTGGTGATCGGGGAGGGGGTTACAATCAGTGATCGGGGAGGGGGTTACAGTCGGTGATCGGTCAGGGGGTTACAGTCGGTGATCGGTCAGGGGGTTACAGTCGGTGATCTGGGATGGGGCTACAGTCGGTGATCGGGGAGTGGGATTACAGTCGGTGACCGGTGAGGGGGTTACAGTCAGTGATCGGGGAGGGGTTTACAGTCAGTGATCAGGGAGGGGGCTACAGTCGGTGATCGGGGAGGGGTTTACATTCGGTCATCGGGGAGGGGGTTACAGTCAGTGATTGGGGAGGGGGCTACAGTTGGTGATCAGGGAGGGGGTTACAGTCGATGATCGGGGAGGGGGTTACAATCAGTGATCGGGGAGGTGTTTACAGTCGGCGATCGTGGAGGGAAGTTACAGTCGGTGATCGCGGATGGGGTGGGTTACAGTTGGTGATTGGTCAGGGTTTTACAGTCGGTGATCGGGGAGGGGGTTACAGGTGGTGATCGCAAAGGGTGTTACATTCGGCGATCGGGAAGGGGTTAGAGTCTGTGATCGGGGAGGGGTTTACAGTCTGTAATTGGGGAGGGGGTTACAATCAGTGATCGTGGAGGGGGCTACAGCCGGTGATTGGGGTGGGGGCTACATTCAGTGATCGGGGAGAGGGGTTACAGTTGGTGATTTGGGAGGGGGGTTACAGTCTGTGATTGGGGAGGGGGTTACAGTCGGTGAGCGGGGAGAGGGTTACAGTCAGTGATCGGGGAGGGGGTTACAGTCGGTGATCAGGCAGTGGTTTACAGTCAGTGATTGGGGAGGGGGCTACAGTCGGTGATCGGGGAGTGGGGTTACATTCGGTGATCTGGGAGGGGGTTACAGTCGGTGATCGGGGAGGGGGTTACAGTCAGGGATGAGGGAGGGGGTTGCAGTCAGTGATCGGGGAGGGATTACAGTCGGTGATCGGGGACGGTTTACAGTCGGTGATCGGGGTGGGGGTTACAGTCAGTGATCAGGCAGGGGGTTACAGTCGGTGATCGGGGAGGGAGCTACAGTCGGTGATCGGGGAGTGAGGTTACAGTCGGTGATCGGGGAGGGGGTTACAGTCAGTGATCGGGGAGGGGGTTACAGTCGGTGATCGGGGAGGGGTTTACAGTTGGTGATCGGGGAGGGGGTTACAATCAGAGATCGGGGAGGGGGTTAAAGTCTGTGATTGTGGAGGGGTTACAGTCGGTGATTGGGGAGGGGGTTACAGTCTTATGTTCATTAATAAATAGACATTCTTATTATGAACACAGCTAGCTTTTGCTAGTTACTTAATTGAGCACATGTGGACTAGGTACAGTATCTGTCGAGGCTTCCATCTTGACTGTTGCCTTGTGGGTAGCCTAGTGCCTCATGGGCAATGTAGTCTTAATATCATACAGCTGGGTAGTATAGTCTTATATACAGCTCTACACAGCTCTACGTCTCCACCTAGTGTCCACTATAGAATGGCATGTTATTGATCATTACATCCCCCTTTCTTTGAGGTTGAACAAAATCAATATCAATCAACTTTCAAGAAAACAATAAAGATAATATCAGTAACACTTTTGTTAGTGCTCTATAAATATAAACATTTTCAAAACAGTCAACACATTTTCAAAGCTTTACATTGTACTCAAAGATTAAGTCTATCAGGCTTTTTTACTTCACGTGTGGATCTTACCAACATGGGTAAGTCTGATGTGTCTTCATGAGATTGTTCTGGCGGTGAATGACAAGATGCAGTTGCGGCATTGTCATCAATCTGGTCTTGAATAGTCTCTTGTGTTTTTATGAGGGAACGGCAGTTCCTCCTGAGAATCTGTCCTTCCTCAGTTCTAACAGTGTATGACCTTGGTCCTACTTCCTCAAGAACTGTAGCTTTCCTGTTCCATGCATCTGGATCCTCAATCCTGAAAACATCATCCCTTGTCAATGGTTTTAGAGTTTTGGATGACTTGTCATAGTATGATTTCTGTTTCAGCTTTAACAGTTGAAGCCTCTGTCTCAGTTCCTCACTTTGCTGTTCTTTTGCACAGCAGGGTAGCGTGGTGCGCAACTTGCGACCCATTAGTAGTTCAGCAGGTGAAGAACCACAGTCTAAAGGTGAGGCTCGGTAGCTCAGCAGGGCGAGATAAGGATCAGACTTGCTTTCTGTCGCTTTCTTCAGTAGCTGCTTGAGAACTTGAACACCTTTCTCTGCCTTATCATTTGACTGAGCATACAAACGGCTGGATGTGATGTGCTGAAAGTCATACTGTGCTGCAAACTGTTGCCACTCCTTACAGTTGAAGCACAGACCATTGTCGCTAATGGCAATCCTGGGAATTCCATGTCTGGCGAAGATGGATTTCACATGCATTATGACACTGCTTGCTGTGGTGCTTGAGAGCAGTGCCATCTCAGGATAGTTAGAATAGTAGTGAATCACTATTAGATAGTCTTTACCATTTAAATGAAAAAGGTCCATACCAACCTTTTGCCATGGTGCTGTTGGTATGTCAGCTACTATCATTGGTTCCTTTGCTTGTTTGTTTTGGTGTTTCTGACATGTCTCACATTTGCCTATCATGTTCTCAATGTCCTTATTTATGCCAGGCCAATAAACAGTGTCTCTTGCTCTCCTTTTGCATTTTTCAATTCCGAGGTGTCCCTCATGAATCCTTTTGAGCATGTCTTGACGTAGAGCCTGTGGAATGACTATTCTGTTCTGTTAAAGTAATAGTCCACTTGCGACACTCAATTCTGACCTTATGTGAAAATATTTTGGACAGGAACCTTTTTGCCAACCATGATGAATGTTCTCTATTACTGTTTGTAATACTGTATCTTTTACTGTTTCTTCTGCTATTTGCTTTGATTTTGTGTCTGACACGGGCAGTGCAGCAGCGACCATACTCACATGAGCATCCATGTCTTCCTCAGTAGAGCTCACATGACTCATTGTGGGTGCTTGGGATAGTGCATCTGCTAACACTATGTATTTGCCTGGTGTGTAGATCAGTTTAAAATCATATCTTTGCAGCTTCATCATGAGTCGTTGAATCCTTGGAGACATCTCATTCAGGTTCTTTTTTATGATGGCAACCAGAGGGCTGTGGTCTGTCTCAACTGTGAAGGTGGGATGTCCATATATGTAGCCATGAAACTTTTCTAGTCCAACTACCAAGCCTAGACATTCCTTTCAATCTGGGCATATCGACACTCAGTATCAGTCATAGACCTGGAGGCATAGGCAACAGGCTTCCAATCTTCACCCTCTGCTTGTAGCAAGACCGCACCTAGGCCATCTTTTGATGCATCCGTTGACACTTTGATTCTTTTTGTTGGGTCAAAGAAGGTGAGTACAGGTGTGGTTGTCAGCACTGTTTTGAGGTTTATCCACTCTTGTTCATGTCTTTCTGTCCATGTAAACTCATTTGTTTTATGTAGCAGGTCTCGCAGACAGGCTGTCTTGGCTGACAAGTTAGGAATGAACTTTCCAATGAAGTTTATCATCCCCATGATGCGTAGCACTCCTTTTTTGTCAGTGGGTCGGGGCATTTTGAGTATGACGTTTACTTTTTCCATATCTGGCTCTATTCCTTTACCAGACAGATTATCTCCTAGGAAAGTGACTTCCTGGATGCCAAACTGACACTTGGCTTTGTTGAGCTTCAGTCCATTCCGGCGTATGCTCTGTAGCACTTTAGTCAGTCTCTCATTGTGTTCTTTCAGTGTGGAGCCCCAGATGATGATGTCATCAACATAGACCCGAACTCCTTCCAGACCTTCAATTATGTGTTCCATCGCTCTATGAAAGATTTCAGATGCAGATATTATCCCGAAAGGCATTCTGAGGAAACAATACCTGCCAAATGGTGTGTTGAAGGTACAGTATTTGGTGCTCTCTTCATCCAGTTTTAGTTGCCAAAATCCTTGTGAGGCATCGAGCTTTGTAAAGTATCTGGCACCTGACATTTCACTGGTGATTTCTTCTCGCTTGGGAATCTGGTAGTGTTCACGTTTTATGTTTGCATTTAAGTCCTTTGGATCCATGCATATTCTTAGATCATTGTTCTTTTTCTTTACACATACCATGGAGTTAACCCAGTCTGTTGGCTCTTTGACTTTCCTGATGACTCCTAGTGTGGTCATTCTGTCCAGTTCATTCTTGAGCCGGTCACGCAGGGGTGCTGGAACTCTTCGTGGAGCATGTACCATTGGCTGAGCATCCTCCTTTAGCTGGATCTTGTAAGTGAATGGTAGAACTCCAAATCCTTTGAACACATCCTGGAAATCATTCACTACAGAATCCACTGAGTCATCTGGTCTGCTTATGGCACAGTTTATACGGTAGACTCTTTTGACCAGTTCTAAGTCCTCACAAACTTTGTCACCCAGTAGTGAATCAAGCCTTTCAGCCACAACAGAAAACATGAGATGATGCACTTTGTCTTTGACTGTCACTTTGAGTCTGCATACACCTAAGCTATCTATTTTCTGTCCATTATAGTCCTTCAGTAGTACTGACTTTTTCTGTATTTTGGGCTTTTCTTTCATATTGTTAATGTCACTCATACTGATTAAGTTTGCTTTTGCCCCAGTGTCTAGTTTCAAGGTAACTAATGCTCCATTTACCTGCAGTGGGACCATCCATTTGTCCTCTTTTACTGCATTAACTTTATGTTCAGCATTGTCCATTTCTGATGGCTGCACATTTTCTGTATCCATTTTGCTATTGTCACATGACACCATTCGTACAAAAAATGTCTCACTTAAATCAGTGTCCTCAATTACATTAACTCGTTGCCCTTTCTTAGTTTTTACTTTTGAAAAGCATTGTTTGGCAAAGTGATTCTTTCCATTACACTTTGTGCACATTTTTCCAAACGCTGGGCATTGTCTTAACTGGTGTTTGTAACCACAATGTTTACAGTTAAAAATTTCATCCTCCGATTGCTTTTCATTTCTGTTCTGCCCACGTTTCTTCCCCTTGTAGGACACAGCACCGACAGCAGCATTATCACTCATTACAATCACATCATTATTGATTTCACTGAAAGTCTTCGCGTACTTTTGAGCTAGCTCGCTGGCTTGGCATATTTTCACTGCATTTTCCAAATTTAGTTCGGTTTCTCTCAACAGACGTTCCCTGACTTTTTTTATCATGAATGCCAAACACAATCTGGTCACGAATCATGGATGATTTCAGCTCAGAGAAATTACATGTCTGTGCTTTCAGTTTCATATCATCAGTTATAAAGCTATCAAAAGTCTCATTTTGCTGCTGTGTCCTTGAACAGAACATGTATCTTTCATAGGTCTCATTCTTTTTGGGAGAGCAATGTGCATCAAATTTTTTTAGCACATCTTCTAATTTTTCTCTGTTCTCCTCTGGGTTAAATACAAATGTATTAAATACCTCTATCGCCTGTGGGCCTGCAACCGTAAGCAGCAATGCTATCTTCCTTGCGTCTGGCTACGTACCGAATCCGATGGCTGCATTGTAGAGTTCGAATTGTTGTTTAAGAGTCTGCCAATTGTAGTCGATGTTTGCTGTGAGTTTCAAACGCTCTGGTGGCTTCAAATTCTCCATGTCGCTTTTCACAATTTTCAGCAGATCTTCACCATCCTGGTACCATCTTATGTTCATTAATAAATAGACATTCTTATTATGAACACAGCTAGCTTTTGCTAGTTACTTTATTGAGCACATGTTGACTAGGTACAGTATCTGTAGAGGCTTCCATCTTGACTGCAGCCTTGTGGGTAGCCTAGTGCCTCATGGGTAATGTAGTCTTAACATCATACAGCTGGGTAGTGTAGTTTTATACACAGCTCTACACAGCTCTACAGCTCCAACTAGTGTCCACTATAGAATGACATGTTATTGATCATTACAACAGTCAGTGATCGGGGCGGGGATTACAGTCGGTGATCGGGCAGGGGGTTACAGTTGGTGATCGGGGAGTGAGGTTACAGTCGGTGATCGGGGAGGGGGTTACAGTCAGTGATCGGGGAGGGGGGTTACATTCGTCGATCGGGGAGGGGGTTAAAGTCAGTGATCGGGGAGGGGGCTACATTCGGTGATCGGGAAGGGGGGTTATTGTCGGTGATCGGGGAGGGGGGTTACAGTCAGTGATCGGGGAGTGGGGTACAGTCGGTGATTGGTGAGGGGGTTACAGTCAGTGATCGGGGAGGGGGTTACAGTCAGTGATCGGGGAGGTGGTTACAATCGGTGATCGGGGAGGGGGTTAAAGTCAGTGATCGGGGAGGGGGCTACATTCGGTGATCGGGAAGGGGGGTTATTGTCGGTGATCGGGGAGGGGGGTTACAGTCAGTGATCGGGGAGTGGGGTACAGTCGGTGATTGGTGAGGGGGTTACAGTCGGTGATTGGGGAGGGGGTTACAGTCAGTGATCGGGGAGGAGGCTACAGTTTGTGATCGGGGAGGTGGTTACAGATGTTGTTTGGGGAGGGGGTTACAGTCAGTGATCGGGGAGGGGTTTACAGACGGCGATCGTGGAGGGAAGTTACAGTCGGTGATCACGGAAGGAGTGGGTTACAGTCGGTGATTGGGCAAAGTGTTACAGTCGGTGATCGGGGAGGGGGTTACAGATGGTGAGCACAGAGGGTGTTACAGTCGGCAATCGGGGAGGGGGTTACTGTCGGTGATCAGGGAGGGGGTTACTGTTGGTGATCGGGGAGGGTGTTACAGTCAGTGATCGGGGAGGGGGTTACAGGCTGTGATTGGGGAGGGGGTTACATTTGGTGATCGGGGAGGGTGTTACAGACAGTGATCAGGGAGGGGGTTAGAGTTGGTGATCAGGCAGGGGGTTACAGTCAGTGATCGGGGAGGGGGCTACACTCGGTGATCGGGGAGTGTGGTTACAGTCGATAATTGGGTAGGGGGTTACAGTCAGTGATCGGGGAGGGGGGTTACAGTCGGTGATCGGGGATGGTGTTACAGTCAGTGATCGGGGAGGGGGTTACAGTCGGTGATCCTGGAGGGGGTTGCAGTCGATGATCAGGGAGGGGGTTACAGTCAGTGATCAGGGAGGGGGTTGCAGTCAGTGATTGGTGTGGGATTACAGTCGGTGATCGGGGAAGGGTTACAGTGGGTGATCGGGGATGGGTTACAGTCGGTGATCGGGGAGGGGGTTACAACCGATGATCAGGGAGGGGTTTACAGTCAGTGATCGGGGAGGGGGTTTCAGTCAGTGATTGGGGAGGGGTTACAGTCGGTGATCAGTGAGGGATTACAGTCGGTGATTGGGGAGGGGGTTACAGTCGGTGATCGGGGAGGTGGTTACAGTCAGTGATCGGGGAGGGGGTTACATTTGGTGTTCAGTGCGGGGGTTACAGTCTGTGATCGGGGAGTGGGTTACAGTCGGAGATCAGCAAGGGGGTTACAGTCGGTGATTGGGGGGTTACATTCGGTGATCGGGGAGGGGGGTACAGTCGCTGATCGGGGCGGGGTTTATAGTCAGTGATCGGGGAGGGGGGTTACAGTCGGCGATCGGGGAGGGGATTACAGTCGGTGATCGGGGAGGGGGTTACAGCCAGTGATCGGGGAGGGGGCTACAGTCGGTGATCGGCGAGCTGTGTTACAGTCAGTGATCAGGGAGGGGGCTACAGTCGGTGATCGAGGAGGGGGGTTACTGTCGGTGATCGGGGAAGGGGTTACAGTCAGTGATCGGGGTGGGTGTTGCAGTCTGTGATCGGGGAAGGGGGTACAGTCGGTGATCAGGGAAGGGGGTACAGTCGGTGATCGGGGAGGGTGTTACAGTCAGTGATCGGGAAGGGAGTTGCAATCAGTGATCAGGGAGGATTTCCAGTCGGTGATCGGGGAGGGGGATTACAGTCGGTGATCGGGGAGGGGGTTACAGTCGGTGGTCGGGGAGGGGGTTACAGTTGGTGATTGGGGAGGTTGGTTACAGTCGGTGATCGGGGAGGGGGTTACAGTCAGAGATCGGGGAGGGGGTTCCAGTCGGTGACCAGGGACGGGGTTACATTCGGTGATCGGGGAGGGCGTTGCAATCGGTGATCGGGGAGGGGGTTACAGTCGGTGATCGGGGAGGGGGTTACAGTCAGAGATCGGGGAGGGGTTACAGTCGCTGATCGGGGAAGGCTGGTTACAGTCGGTGATCGTTGGGGGTGATATATTCGGTGATCGGGGAGGGGGGTTAGAGTCAGTGATCGGGGAGGGGGTTGCAGTTAGTGATCGGGGAGGAGGTTACAGTCGGTGATCAGGAAGGGGGGTTACAATCGGTGATCAGGGAGGGGAGTTACAGTTGTTGATCAGGGAGGGGTTTACATTCGGTGATCGGAGAGGGTGTTAAAGTCAGTGTTCGGGGAGGGGTTTACAGTCAGTGATCGGGGAGGGATTACAGTCGGTGTTCGGGGAGGGGGTTACAGTCAGTGATCGGGGAGGGATTTACATTCAGCGATCGGGGAGGGGATTACAGTCGGTGATTGGGGAGGGGGTTACAGTCGGTCATCGGGGAGGTGATTACAGTCGGTGATTGGGGAGGGGGTTACAGTCGGTGATCGGGGAGGGGGTTACAGTCGGTGATCCGGGAGGGGGGTTAGAGTCAGTGATCGGGGAGGGGAGTTACAGTCTGTGATCAGGGAGGGGTTTACAGTCGGTGATCGGAGAGGGGGTTAAATTCGGTGTTCGGGGAGGTGGTTACAGACAGTGATCGGGGAGGGATTACAGTCGGTGATTGGGGAGGGCGTTGCATTCAGTGATGGAGGAGGGGGTTACATTCATTGATCAGGGAGGGGGTTACATTCAGTGATCGGGGAGGGGGTTACAGTCAGTGACCGGGCAGGGGGTTACAGTCGGTGATTGGAGAGCGGGCTACTGTCGGTGATCGGGGTGTGGGGTCACAGTCGGTGATCGGAGAGGGCGTTACAGTCAGTGATTGGGGAGGGGGGTTACATTCGGCGATCGGAGAGGGGGTTACAGTCGGTGATTGGGGAGGAGGTTACAGTCGGTGATCGGGGAGGGGGTTACATTCAGTGATCGGGGAGGGGGCTAGATTCGGTGATCATGAAGGGGGGTTACTGTCGGTGATTGGGGAGGGGGCTTACAGTCAGTGATCGGGTAGTGGGGTACAGTCGGTGATTGGTGAGGGGGTTACAGTCGGTGATCGGAGAGGGGGTTAAAGTCGGTGTTCGGGGAGGTGGTTACACACAGTGATCAGGGAGGGATTACAGTTGGTGATCGGGGAGGGGGTTACAGTCAGTGATCACGGAGGAGTTACAGTCAGTGATCAGGGAGGGGGGTTACAGTCGGTGATCGGGGAGAGGGTTACAGTCAGTGATCGGGGAGGGTGGTTGCATTCGGCGATCGGGGAGGGGGTTACAGTCGGTGATCGGGGAGGACTTTACAGTCGGCGATTGGGGAGGGGGTTACATTCAGTGATCGGGGAAGGGGCTACATTCGGTGATCGGGGAGGGGGGTTACATTCGGCGATCGGGGAGGGGCGTTACAGTCCGTGATCGGGGAGTGGGGTACAGTCTGTGATTGGTGAGGGGGTTACAGTCAGTGACCGGAGAGGGGGTTAAAGTCGGTGTTCGGGGAGGTGGTTACAGACAGTGATCGTGGAGGGATTACAGTCAGTGATCGGGGAGGGGGTTACAGTCATTGATCGCGGAGGGGTTACAGTCGGTGGTCAGGGAGGGGGTTACAGTCGGTGATCGGGGAGGGGTTACAGTCAGTGATCGGGGAGGGGTTACAGTCGTTGATCGGGGAGGCGGTTACATTCGGTGATCGGGGAGTGGGGTTACAGTCGGTGATCGGGGAGGTGGTTACAGTCAGTGATTGGGGAGGGGGTTACAGTCGGTGATCAGGGACGGGGTTACATTCGGTGATCGGGGAGGGGGTTACATTCGTTGATCGGGGAGGGGGATAGAGTAAGTGATCGGGAGGGGGTTACAGTCAGTGACCGGGCAGGGGGTTACAGTCGGTGATCGGAGAGCGGGCTACAGTCAGTGATCGGGGTGTGGGGTCGCAGTCGGTGATCGGAGAGGGGGTTTCAGTCAGTGATCGGGGAGGGGGGATTACATTCGGCGATCGTGGAAGGGGTTACAGTCGGTGATCGGGGAGGAGGTTACAGTCGGTGATCAGGGAGGGGTTACAGTCAGTGATCAGGGAGGGGCTACAATTGGTGATTGGGGAGGGTGGTTACTGTCGGTGATCGGGGAGGGGGGTTACAGTCAGTGATCGGGGAGTGGGGTACAGTCGGTGATTGGTGAGGGGGTTACAGTCGGTGATTGGGGAGCGGGTTCGAGTCACTGATCGGGGAGGGGGCTACAGTTGGTGATTGGGGAGGTGGTTACAGTTGGTGATGGGGGGGTTACATTCAGTGATCGGGGAGGGGTTTACAGTCGGCGATCGTGGAGGGAAGTTACAGTCGGTGATCACGGAAGGAGTGGTTAAAGTCGGGGATAGGGCAGGGTGTTACAGTCGGTGATCAGGGAGGGGGTTACAGGTGGTGAGCGCAGATGGTGTTACAGTCGGCAATCATGGAGGGGGTTACTGTCTGTGATTGGGGACGGGGTTACATTCGGTGACTGGGGAGGGTGTTACAGTCAGTGATCAGGGAGGGGGTTACAGTCAGTGATCGGGCAGGGGGTTACAGTCAGTGATCGGGGAGGGGGCTACAGTCGGTGATCGGGGAGTGGGGTTACAGTCGATAATTGGGTAGGGGGTTACAGTCAGTGATCGGGGAGGGGGTTACAGTCGGTGATCGGGGAGGGGGTTACAGTCGGTGATCGGGATGGTGTTACAGTCAGTGATCGGGGAGGGGTTACAGTCGGTGATCATGGAGGGGGTTACAGTCGATGATCACGGAGGGGATTACAGTCAGTGATCAGGGAGGGGGTTGCAGTCAGTGATTGGGGAGGGATTAAAGTCGGTGATCGGGGAAGGGTTACAGTGGGTGATCGGGGCTGGGTTACAGTCGGTGATCGGGGAGGGGGTTACACCCGATGATCAGCGAGGTGGTTACAGTCAGTGATCGTGGAGGGGGTTTCAGTCAGTGATTGGGGAGGTGTTACAGTCGGTGATCGGTGAGGGATTACAGTCGGTGATCGGGGAGTGGGTTACAGTCGCTGATCGGGGAGGTGGTTACAGTCAGTGATCGGGGAGGGGGTTACATTTGGTGATCAGTGCGGGGGTTACAATCTGTGATCGGGGAGAGGGTTACAGTCTGAGATCAGCAAGAGGGTTACAGTTGGTGATCGGGGGGGTTACATTCAGTGATCGGGGAGGGGGGTACAGTCGCTGATCGGGGCAGGGTTTACAGTCAGTGATTAGGGAGGGTGGTTACAGTCGGCAATCAGGAAGGGGATTACAGTCGGTGATCAGGGAGGGGGTTACAGTCAGTGATCCGGGAGGGGGCTACAGTCGGTGATCGGGGAGGGGTGTTACAGTCAGTGATTGGGGAGGGGGCTACAGTCGGTGATCGGGAGGGGAGTTACTGTCGGGGATCAGGGAAGGGGTTACAGTCAGTGATCGGGGTGGGTGTTGCAGTCTGTGATTGGAGAAGGGGGTACAGTCGGTGATCGGGGAAGGGGGTATAGTCAGTGATCGGGGAGGGTGTTACAGTCTGTGATCGGGGAGGGAGTTACATTCAGTGATCGGGGAGGATTTACAGTCGGTGATTGGGGAGGGGGATTACAGTCGCTGATCGGGGAGGGGGTTACAGTCGGTGATCGGGGAGGTTGGTTACAATCGGTGATCGGTGAGGGGGTTACAGTCAGAGATCGGGGAGGGGGTTCCAGTCGGTGACCGGGGACGGGGTTATATTCGGTGATCGGGGAGGGGGTTACAATCGGTGATCATGAAGGGGGTTACAGTCGGTGATCGGGGAGGGGGTTACAGTCAGAGATCGGGGAGGGGTTACAGTCACTGATCGGGGAAGGCTGGTTACAGTCGGTGATCGTGGGGGGGTTATATTCAGTGATCGGGGAGGGGGGATGGAGTCGGTGATCGGGGAGGGGGTTGCAGTCAGTGATCGGGGAGGAGGTTACAGTCGGTGATCAGGGAGGGGGTTACAGTTGGTGATTGGGGAGGTGGTTACAGTCAGTGATCGGGGAGGGGTTTACAGTCGGCGATCGTGGAGGGAAGTTACAGTCGGTGATCATGGAGTTAGTGGGTGAAAGTTGGTGATAGGACAGGGTGTTACAGTCGGTGATCGGGGAGGGGGTTACAGGTGGTGAGCGCAGAGGGTGTCACAGTCGGCGATCGTGGAGGGGGTTACAGTCTGTGATTGGTGAGGGGTTTACATTCGGTGATTGGGGAGGGTGTTACAGTCAGTGATCGGAGAGGGGGTTACAGTCGGTGATCAGGCAGGTGGTTGCAGTCAGTGATTGGGGAGGGGGCTACAGTCGGTGATTGGGGAGTGGGGTTACAGCCGATAATTGGGTAGGGGGTTAAAGTCAGTGATCGGGGAGGGGGTTACAGTCTGTGATCGGGGAGGGGGTTACAGTCGGTGATCAGGGATGGTGCTACAGTCAGTGATCGGGGAGGGGGTTACAGTCGGTGATCCTGGAGGGGGTTACAGTCGATGATCAGGGAGGGGGTTACAGTCAGTGATCAGGGAGGGGGTTTCAGTCAGTGATTGGTGAGGGGTTACAGTCGATGATCGGTGAGGGATTACAGTCGGTGTTCGGGGAGGGGGTTACAGTCAGTGATCGGGGAGGGATTTACATTCAGCGATCGGGGAGGGGATTACAGTCGGTGATTGGGGAGGGGGTTACAGTCGTTCATCGGGGAGGTGATTACAGTCGGTGATTGGGGAGGGGGTTACAGTCGGTGATCGGGGAGGGGGTTACAGTCGGTGATCCGGGAGGGGGGTTAGAGTCAGTGATCGGGGAGGGGAGTTGCAGTCTGTGATCAGGGAGGGGTTTACAGTCGGTGATCGGAGAGGGGGTTAAATTCGGTGTTCGGGGAGGTGGTTACAGACAGTGATCGGGGAGGGATTACAGTCGGTGATTGGGGAGGGCGTTGCATTCAGTGATGGAGGAGGGGGTTACATTCGTTGATCAGGGAGGGGGTTACAGTCAGTGATCGGGGAGGGGGTTACAGTCAGTGACCGGGCAGGGGGTTACAGTCGGTGATCGGAGAGCGGGCTACTGTCGGTGATCGGGGTGTGGGGTCACAGTCAGTGATCGGAGAGGGCGTTACAGTCAGTGATTGGGGAGGGGGGTTACATTCGACGATCGGAGAGGGGGTTACAGTCGGTGATTGGGGAGGAGGTTACAGTCGGTGATCGGGGAGGGGGTTACATTCAGTGATCGGGGAGGGGGCTAGATTCGGTGATCGGGGAGGGGGGTTACTGTCGGTGATTGGGGAGGGGGCTTACAGTCAGTGATCGGGTAGTGGGGTACAGTCGGTGATTGGTGAGGGGGTTACAGTCGGTGATCGGAGAGGGGGTTAAAGTCGGTGTTCGGGGAGGTGGTTACACACAGTGATCAGGGAGGGATTACAGTCGGTGATCGGGGAGGGGGTTACAGTCAGTGATCACGGAGGAGTTACAGTCAGTGATCAGGGAGGGGGGTTACAGTCGGTGATCGGGGAGAGGGTTACAGTCAGTGATCGGGGAGGGTGGTTGCATTCGGCGATCGGGGAGGGGGTTACAGTCGGTGATCGGGGAGGACTTTACAGTCGGCGATTGGGGAGGGGGTTACATTCAGTGATCGGGGAAGGGGCTACATTCGGTGATCGGGGAGGGGGGTTACATTCGGCGATCGGGGAGGGGCGTTACAGTCAGTGATCGGGGAGTGGGGTACAGTCTGTGATTGGTGAGGGGGTTACAGTCAGTGACCGGAGAGGGGGTTAAAGTCGGTGTTCGGGGAGGTGGTTACAGACAGTGATCGTGGAGGGATTACAGTCAGTGATCGGGGAGGGGGTTACAGTCATTGATCGCGGAGGGGTTACAGTCGGTGGTCAGGGAGGGGGTTACAGTCGGTGATCGGGGAGGGGGTTACAGTCAGTGATCGGGGAGGGGTTACAGTCGTTGATCGGGGAGGCGGTTACATTCGGTGATCGGGGAGTGGGGTTACAGTCGGTGATCGGGGAGGTGGTTACAGTCAGTGATTGGGGAGGGGGTTACAGTCGGTGATCAGGGACGGGGTTACATTCGGTGATCGGGGAGGGGGTTACATTCGTTGATCGGGGAGGGGGATAGAGTAAGTGATCGGGGAGGGGGTTACAGTCAGTGACCGGGCAGGGGGTTACAGTCGGTGATCGGAGAGCGGGCTACAGTCAGTGATCGGGGTGTGGGGTCGCAGTCGGTGATCGGAGAGGGGGTTTCAGTCAGTGATCGGGGAGGGGGGATTACATTCGGCGATCGTGGAAGGGGTTACAGTCGGTGATCGGGGAGGAGGTTACAGTCGGTGATCAGGGAGGGGGTTACAGTCAGTGATCGGGGAGGGGGCTACAATTGGTGATCGGGGAGGTGGTTACTGTCGGTGATCGGGGAGGGGGGTTACAGTCAGTGATCGGGGAGTGGGGTACAGTCGGTGATTGGTGAGGGGGTTACAGTCGGTGATTGGGGAGGGGGTTCGAGTCACTGATCGGGGAGGGGGCTACAGTTGGTGATTGGGGAGGTGGTTACAGTTGGTGATGGGGGGGTTACATTCAGTGATCGGGGAGGGGTTTACAGTCGGCGATCGTGGAGGGAAGTTACAGTCGGTGATCACGGAAGGAGTGGGTTAAAGTCGGGGATAGGGCAGGGTGTTACAGTCGGTGATCAGGGAGGGGGTTACAGGTGGTGAGCGCAGATGGTGTTACAGTCGGCAATCATGGAGGGGGTTACTGTCTGTGATTGGGGACGGGGTTACATTCGGTGACTGGGGAGGGTGTTACAGTCAGTGATCAGGGAGGGGGTTACAGTCAGTGATCGGGCAGGGGGTTACAGTCAGTGATCGGGGAGGGGGCTACAGTCGGTGATCGGGGAGTGGGGTTACAGTCGATAATTGGGTAGGGGGTTACAGTCAGTGATCGGGGAGGGGGTTACAGTCGGTGATCGGGGAGGGGGTTACAGTCGGTGATCGGGGATGGTGTTACAGTCAGTGATCGGGGAGGGGGTTACAGTCGGTGATCATGGAGGGGGTTACAGTCGATGATCACGGAGGGGATTACAGTCAGTGATCAGGGAGGGGGTTGCAGTCAGTGATTGGGGAGGGATTAAAGTCGGTGATCGGGGAAGGGTTACAGTGGGTGATCGGGGCTGGGTTACAGTCGGTGATCGGGGAGGGGGTTACACCCGATGATCAGCGAGGTGGTTACAGTCAGTGATCGTGGAGGGGGTTTCAGTCAGTGATTGGGGAGGTGTTACAGTCGGTGATCGGTGAGGGATTACAGTCGGTGATCGGGGAGTGGGTTACAGTCGCTGATCGGGGAGGTGGTTACAGTCAGTGATCGGGGAGGGGGTTACATTTGGTGATCAGTGCGGGGGTTACAATCTGTGATCGGGGAGAGGGTTACAGTCTGAGATCAGCAAGAGGGTTACAGTTGGTGATCGGGGGGGTTACATTCAGTGATCGGGGAGGGGGGGTACAGTCGTTGATCGGGGCAGGGTTTACAGTCAGTGATTAGGGAGGGTGGTTACAGTCGGCAATCAGGAAGGGGATTACAGTCGGTGATCAGGGAGGGGGTTACAGTCAGTGATCCGGGAGGGGGCTACAGTCGGTGATCGGGGAGGGGTGTTACAGTCAGTGATTGGGGAGGGGGCTACAGTCGGTGATCGGGAGGGGAGTTACTGTCGGGGATCAGGGAAGGGGTTACAGTCAGTGATCGGGGTGGGTGTTGCAGTCTGTGATTGGAGAAGGGGGTACAGTCGGTGATCGGGGAAGGGGGTACAGTCAGTGATCGGGGAGGATTTACAGTCGGTGATTGGGGAGGGGGATTACAGTCGCTGATCGGGGAGGGGGTTACAGTCGGTGATCGGGGAGGTTGGTTACAATCGGTGATCGGTGAGGGGGTTACAGTCAGAGATCGGGGAGGGGGTTCCAGTCGGTGACCGGGGACGGGGTTATATTCGGTGATCGGGGAGGGGGTTACAATCGGTGATCGTGAAGGGGGTTACAGTCGGTGATCGGGGAGGGGGTTACAGTCAGAGATCGGGGAGGGGTTACAGTCACTGATCGGGGAAGGCTGGTTACAGTCGGTGATCGTGGGGGGGTTATATTCAGTGATCGGGGAGGGGGGATGGAGTCGGTGATCGGGGAGGGGGTTGCAGTCAGTGATCGGGGAGGAGGTTACAGTCGGTGATCAGGGAGGGGGTTACAGTTGGTGATTGGGGAGGTGGTTACAGTCAGTGATCGGGGAGGGGTTTACAGTCGGCGATCGTGGAGGGAAGTTACAGTCGGTGATCATGGAGTTAGTGGGTGAAAGTTGGTGATAGGACAGGGTGTTACAGTCGGTGATCGGGGAGGGGGTTACAGGTGGTGAGCGCAGAGGGTGTCACAGTCGGCGATCGTGGAGGGGGTTACAGTCTGTGATTGGTGAGGGGTTTACATTCGGTGATTGGGGAGGGTGTTACAGTCAGTGATCGGAGAGGGGGTTACAGTCGGTGATCAGGCAGGTGGTTGCAGTCAGTGATTGGGGAGGGGGCTACAGTCGGTGATTGGGGAGTGGGGTTACAGCCGATAATTGGGTAGGGGGTTAAAGTCAGTGATCGGGGAGGGGGTTACAGTCTGTGATCGGGGAGGGGGTTACAGTCGGTGATCAGGGATGGTGCTACAGTCAGTGATCGGGGAGGGGGTTACAGTCGGTGATCCTGGAGGGGGTTACAGTCGAAGATCAGGGAGGGGGTTACAGTCAGTGATCAGGGAGGGGGTTTCAGTCAGTGATTGGTGAGGGGTTACAGTCGATGATCGGTGAGGGATTACAGTCGGTGATCGGGGAGCGGGTTACAGTCGCTGATCGGGGATGTGGTTACAGTCAGTGATCGGGGAGTGGGGTTACAGTCGATAATTGGGTAGGGTGTTACAGTCAGTGATCGGGGAGGGGTTATAGTCGGTGATCGGGGAGGAGGTTACAGTCGGTGATCGGGGATGGTGTAAACAGTCAGTGATCGGGGAGGGGGCTACAGTCGGTGATCGGGGAGTGGGGTTACAGTCGATAATTTGGTAGGGCTTTACAGTCAGTGATTGGGGAGGGGGTTACAGTCTGTGATCGGGGAGGGGGTTACAGTCGGTGATCGGGGATGGTGTTACAGTCAGTGATCGGGGAGGGGGTTACAGTCGGTGATCCTTGAGGGGTTACAGTCAGTGATCAGGGAGGGGGTTTCAGTCAGTGATTGGGGAGGGGTTACAGTCGATGATCACTGAGGGATTACAGTCGGTGATCGGGGAGCGGGTTACAGTCGCTGATCGGGGAGTTGTTTACAGTCAGTGATCGGGGAGTGGGTTTACAGTCGACAATTGGGTAGGGGGTTACAGTCAGTGATTGGGGGAGGGGGTTACAGTCGGTGATCAGGGAGGGGGTTACAGTCAGTGATCAGGGAGGGGGCTGGAGTCAGTGATTGGGGAGGGATTACAGTCGGTGATCGGGGAAGGGTTACAGTGAGTGATCGGGGATGAGTTACAGTCGGTGATCGGGGAGGGGGTTACAGTCAGTGATTGGGGAGGGGGTTTCAGTCACTGATTGGGCAGGGGTTACAGTCGGTGATCGGTGAGGGATTACAGTCGGTGATCAGGGAGCGGGTTACAGTCGCTGATCGGGGAGGTGGTTACAATCAGTGATTGGGGAGGGGGTTACATTTGGTGATCAGTGCGGGGGTTACAGTCTGTGACCGGGGAGAGGGTTACAGTCGGAGATCAGCAAGGGGGTTACAGTCGGTGATCGGGGGGGTTACATTCGGTGATCGGGGAGGGGGATACAGTCGCTGGTCGGGGCGGGGTTTACAGTCAGTGATCGGGGAGGGGGGTTACAGTCGGCAATCGGGGAGGGGATTACAGTCGGTGATCGGGGAGGGGGTTACAGTCAGTGATCGGGGAGGGGCCTACAGTCGGTGATCGGGGAGGGGTGTTACAGTCAGTGATCAGGGAGGGGGCTACAGTCGGTGATTGGGGAGGGGGGTTACTGTCGGTGATCGGGGAGGGTGTTACAGTCAGTGATCGGGGAGGGATTGACAGTCAGTGATCGGGGAGGATTTACAGTCGGTGATCGGAGAGGGGGATTACAGTCGGTCATCGGGGAGGGGGTTATAGTCGGTGATTGGGGAGGGGGTTACAGTCGGTGATCATGGAGGGGGTTACAATCGATGATCAGGGAGAGGGTTACAGTCAGTGATCAGGGAGAGGGTTTCAGTCAGTGATTGGGGAGGGGTTACAGTCGATGATCGGTGAGGGATTACAGTCGCTGATCGGGGAGCGGGTTACATTCGGTGATCGGGGAGGTGGTTACAGTCAGTGATCGGGGAGTGGGGTTACAGTCGATAATTGGGTAGGGGGTTACAGTCAGTGATCGGGGAGGGGGCTACAGTCGGTGATCGGGGAGTGGGGTTACAGTCGCTAATTGTGTAGGGGGTTGCAGTCAGTGATTGGGGAGGGGTTACAGTCGATGATCGGTGAGGGATTACAGTCGGTGATCGGGGAGCGGGTTACATTCGGTGATCGGGGAGGTGGTTACAGTCAGTGATCGGGGAGTGGGGTTACAGTCGTTATTGGGTAGGGGGTTACAGTCAGTGATCGGGGAGGGGGCTACAGTCGGTGATCGGGGAGTGGGGTTACAGTCGCTAATTGTGTAGGGGGTTACAGTCAGTGATCGGGGAGGGGGTTACAGTCTGTGATCGGGGAGGGGGTTACAGTCGGTGATCGGGGATGGTGTTACAGTCAGTGATCGGGGAGGGTGTTACAGTTGGTGATCCTGGAGGGGGTTACAGTCAGTGATCAGGGAGGGGGTTTCAGTCAGTGATTGGGGAGGGGTTACAGTCGATGATCGGTGAGGTGGTTACAGTCAGTGATAGGGGAGTGGGGTTACAGTCGATATTAGGGTGGGGGTTACAGTCAGTGATCGGGGGAGGGGGTTACATTGGGTGATCGGGGAGGGGGTTACAGTCGGTGATCAGGGATGGTGTTACAATCAGTGATCGGGGAGGGAGTTACAGTCGGTGATCCTGGAGGGAGTTACATTCGATGATCAGGGAGGGGGTTACAGTCAGTGATCAGGGAGGGGGTTGCAGTCAGTGATTGGGGAGGGATTACAGTTGGTGATCGGGGAAGGGTTACAGTGAGTGATCGGGGATGAGTTACAGTCGGTGATCGGGGAGGGGGCTACAACCCATGATCTTTGTGGGGGTTACAGTCAGTGATTGGGGAGGGGGTTTCAGTCAGTGATTGGGCAGGAGTTACAGTCGGTGATCAGTGAGGGATTAAAGTTGGTGATCAGGGAGCGGGTTACAGTCGCTGATCTGGGAGGTGGTTACAGTCAGTGATCGGGGAGCGGGTTACATTTGGTGATCAGTGCGGGGGTTACAATCTGTGATTGAGGAGAGGGTTACAGTCGGAGATCAGCAAGGGGGTTACAGTCGGTGATCGGGGGGGTTACATTCAGTGATCGGGGAGGGGGGTACAGTCGCTGATCGGGGCGGGGTTTACAGTCAGTGATCGGGGAGGGGGGTTACAGTCGGCAATCGGGGAAGGGATTAAAGTCGGTGATCGGGGAGAGGGTTACAGTCAATGATCGGGGAGGGGGCTACATTCGGTGATCGGGGAGGGGTGTTACAGTCAGTGATCAGGGAGGGGGCTACAGTCGGTGATTGGGGAGGGGGTTTACTGTCGGTGATCGGGGAGGGTGTTACAGTCAGTGATCGGGGAGGGTTTGACAGTCAGTGATCGGGGAGGATTTACAGTCGGTGATCGGAGAGGGGCATTACAGTCGGTCATCAGGGAGGGGGTTATAGTCGGTGATTGGGGAGGGGGTTACAGTCGATGATCGGGGAGGTTGGTTACAGTTGGTGATCGGGGAGGGGGTTACAGTCAGAGATCGGGGAGGGGGTTCCAGTCGGTGACAGGGGACTAGGTTACATTCGGTGATCGGTGAGGGGGTTACAATCGGTGATCGTGGAGGGGGTTACAGTCGGTGATCGGGGGGGTGTTACAGTCAGAGATCGGGGAGGGGGTTACAGTCACTGATTGGGGAGGGGGCTACAGTTGGTGATCGGGGAGGTGGTTACAGTTGGTGATTGGGGGGGTTACAGTCAATGATCGGGGAGGGGTTTACAGTCGGCGATCGTGAAGGGAAGTTACAGTCGGTGATCACGGAATGAGTGGGTTACAGTCGGGGATAGGGCAGGGTGTTACACTCGGCGATCGGGGAGGGGTTTACTGTCTGTGATTGGGGACGGGGTTACATTCGGTGACTGGGGAGGGTGTTACAGTCAGTGATCGGGGAGGGGGTTACAGTCAGTGATCGGGCAGGGGGTTACAGTCAGTGATCGGGGAGGAGGCTCCAGTCGGTGATCGGGGAGTGGGGTTACAGTCGATAATTGGGTCGGGGGTTACAGTCAGTGATCGGGGAGGGGTTACAGTCGGTGATCGGGGAGGGGGTTACAGTCGGTGATCGGGGATGGTGTTACAGTCAGTGATTGGGGAGGGCATTACAGTCGGTGATCCTGGAGGGGGTTACAGTCGATGATCACTCAGGGGATTAAGTCAGTGATCAGGGAGGGGGTTGCAGCCAGTGATTGGGGAGGGATTAAAGTTGGTGATCGCGGAAGGGTTACAGTGTGTGATTGGGGCAGGGTTACAGTCGGTGATCGGGGAGGGGGTTACAACCGATGATCAGGGAGGGGGTTACAGTCAGTGATCATGGAGGGAGTTTCAATCAGTGAGTGGGGAGGTGTTACAGTCGGTGATCGGTGAGGGATTACAGTCGGTGATCGGGGAGCGGGTTACAGTCGCTGATCGGGGAGGTGGTTACAGTCAGTGATCGGGGAGGGGGTTACATTTGCTGATCAGTGCGGGGGTTACAGTCTGTGATCGGGGAGAGGGTTACAGTTGGAGATCAGCAAGAGGGTTACAGTTGGTGATCGGGGGGTTACATTCAGTGATCGGGGAGGGGCGGTACAGTCGCTGATCGGGGCGGGGTTTACAGTCAGTGATCGGGGAGGGGGGTTACAGTCGGCAATCGGGAAGGGGATTACAGTCGGTGATCGGGGAGGGGGTTACAGTCAGTGATCGGGGAGGAGGCTACAGTCGGTGGTCGGGGAGGGGTGTTACAGTCAGTGATTGGGGAGGGGGCTACAGTCGGTGATCGGGAGGGGAGTTACTGTCGGGGATCGGGGAAGGGGTTACAGTCAGTGATCGGGGTGGGTGTTGCAGTCTGTGATTGGGGAAGGGGATACAGTCGGTGATCGGGGAAGGGGGTATAGTCGGTGATTGGGGAGGGTGTTACAGTCTGTGATCGGGGAGGGAGTTACAGTCAGTGATCGGGGAAGATTTACAGTCGGTGATTGGGGAGGGGGATTACAGTCGGTGATCGGGGAGGGGGTTATAGTCGGTGATCAGGGAGGGGGTTACAGTCGGTGATCGGGGAGGTTGGTTACAATCGGTGATCGTTGAGGGGTTTACAGTCAGAGATCAGGGAGGGGGTTCCAGTCGGTGACCGGGGACGGGGTTATATTCGGTGATCGGGGAGGGGGTTACAATCGGTGATTGTGAAGGGGGTTACATTCCGTGATCGGGGAGGGGGTTACAGTCAGAGATCGGGGAGGGGTTACAGTCGCTGATCGGGAAAGGCTGGTTACAGTCGGTGATCGTGGGGGGGTTATATTCGGTGATCGGGGAGGGGGTTAGAGTCGGTGATCGGGGAGGGGTTTGCAGTCAGTGATCGGGGAGGAGGTTACAGTCGGTGATCAGGGAGGGGGTTACAGTTGGTGATTGGGGAGGGGGTTACAGTTGGTGATCGGGGAGGGGTTTACAGTCGGCGATCGTGGAGGGAAGTTACAGTCGGTGATCACGGAGGTAGTGGGTGAAAGTCAGTGATAGGACAGGGTGTTGCAGTTGGTGATCGGGGAGGGGGTTACAGGTGGTGAGCGCAGAGGGTGTTACAGTCGCCGATCGGGGAGGGGGTTACAGTCTGTGATTGGTGAGGGGGTTACATTTGGTGATTGGGGAGGGTGTTACAGTCAGTGATCGGGGAGGGGGTTACAGTCGGTGATCAGGCAGGTGGTTACAGTCAGTGATCGGGGAGGGGGCTACTGTCGGTGATCGGGGAGTGGGGTTACAGTCGATAATTGGGTAGGGGGTTACAGTCAGTGATCGGGGAGGGGGTTACAGTCAGTGATCGGGGAGGGGGTTACAGTCAGTGATCCTGGAGGGGGTTACAGTCGATGATCAGGGAGGGGGTTACAGTCAGTGATCAGGGAGGGGGTTTCAGTCAGTGATTGGGGAGGGGTTACAGTCGATGACCGGTGAGGAATTACAGTCGGTGATCGGGGAGCGGGTTACAGTCGCTGATCGGGGAGGTGGTTACAGTCAGTGATCGGGGAGTGGGGTTACAGTCGATAATTGGGTAGGGGGTTACAGTCAGTGGTCGGGGAGGGGGTTATAGTTGGTGATCGGGGAGGAGGTTACAGTCGGTGATCGGGGAGGGTGTTACAGTCAGTGACCGGGGAGGGGGCTACAGTCGGTGATCGGGGAGTGTGGTTACAGTCAATAATTGGGTAGGGGGTGACAGTCAGTGATCGGGGAGGGGTTTACAGTCTGTGATCGGGGAGGGGGTTACAGTCGGTGATCAGGGATGGTGTTACAGTCAGTGATTGGGGAGGGGGTTACAGTCGGTGATCCTGGAGGGGGTTACAGTCGATGATCAGGGAGGGTGTTACAGTCAGTGATCAGGGAGGGGGTTTCAGTCAGTGATTGGTGAGGGGTTACAGTCGATGATCGGTGAGGGATTACAGTCGGTGATCAGGAAGCGGGTTACAGTCGCTGATCGGGGAGGTGGTTACAGTCAGTGATCGGGGAGTGGGGCTGCAGTCGATAATTGGGTAGGGGGTTACAGTCAGTTATCGGGGAGGGGGTTATAGTCGGTGATCGGGGAGGAGGTTACAGTCGGTGATCGGGGATGGTGTTACAGTCAGTGATTGGGGAGGGGGTTACAGTCGGTGATCCTGGAGGGAGATACAGTCGATGATCAGGGAGGGGGTTACAGTCAGTGATCAGGGAGGGGGTTGCAGTCAGTGATTGGGGAGGGTTTACAGTCAGTGATCATTGAAGGGTTACAGTGGGTGATCGGGGTTGGGTTACAGTCGGTGATCGGGGAGGGGGTTACAACCGATGATCAGGGAGGGGGTTACAGTCAGTGATGGGGGAGGGGGTTTCAGTCAGTGATTGGGGAGGGGTTACAGTCGGTGATCGCGGAGCGGGTTACAGTCGCTGATCGGGGAGGTGGTTACAGTCAGTGATCGGGGAGGGGGTTACATTTGCTGATCAGTGCGGGGGTTACAGTCTGTGATCGGGGAGAGGGTTACAGTCAGAGATCAGCAAGAGGGTTACAGTTGGTGATCGGGTGGTTACATTCAGTGATCGGGGAGGGCTGGTACAGTCGGTGATCGGGGAGGGGGTTACAGTCAGTGATCGGGGAGGGGGCTACAGTCGGTGGTCGGGGAGGGGTGTTACAGTCAGTGATTGGGGAGGGGACTCCAGTCGGTGATCGGGAGGGGAGTTACTGTCGGGGATCGGGGAAGGGGTTACAGTCAGTGATCGGGGTGGGTGTTGCAGTCTGTGATTGGGGAAGGGGATACAGTCGGTGATCGGGGAAGGGGGTATAGTCGGTGATTGGGGAGGGTGTTACAGTCTGTAATCGGGGAGGGAGTTACAGTCAGTGATCGGGGAAGATTTACAGTCGGTGATTGGGGAGGGGGATTACAGTCGGTGATCGGGTAGGGGGTTACAATCAGTGATCGGGGAGGGGGTTATAGTCGGTGATCGGGGAGGAGGTTACAGTCGGTGATCGGGGATGGTGTAAACAGTCAGTGATCGGGGAGGGGGCTACAGTCGGTGATCGGGGAGTGGGGTTACAGTCGATAATTGGGTAGGGCTTTACAGTCAGTGATTGGGGAGGGGGTTACAGTCTGTGATCGGGGAGGGGGTTACAGTCGGTGATCGGGGACGGTGTTACAGTCAGTGATCGGGGAGGGGGTTACAGTCGGTGATCCTTGAGGGGTTACAGTCAGTGATCAGGGAGGGGGTTTCAGTCAGTGATTGGGGAGGGGTTACAGTCGATGATCACTGAGGGATTACAGTCGGTGATTGGGGAGCGGGTTACAGTCGCTGACCGGGGAGTTGGTTACAGTCAGTGATCGGGGAGTGGGGTTACAGTCGATAATTGGGTAGGGGGTTACAGTCAGTGATTGGGGGAGGGGGTTACAGTCGGTGATCGGGGAGGGGGTTACAGTCGGTGATCGGGGATGGTGTTACAGTCAGTGATCGGGGAGGGGGTTACAGTCGGTGATCCTGGAGGGAGTTACAGTCGATGATCAGGGAGGGGGTTACAGTCAGTGATCAGGGAGGGGGCTGGAGTCAGTGATTGGGGAGGGATTACAGTCGGTGATCGGGGAAGGGTTACAGTGAGTGATCGGGGATGAGTTACAGTCGGTGATCGGGGAGGGGGTTACAGTCAGTGATTGGGGAGGGGGTTTCAGTCACTGATTGGGCAGGGGTTACAGTCGGTGATCGGTGAGGGATTACAGTCGGTGATCAGGGAGCGGGTTACAGTCGCTGATCGGGGAGGTGGTTACAATCAGTGATTGGCGAGGGGGTTACATTTGGTGATCAGTGCGGGGGTTACAGTCTGTGACCGGGGAGAGGGTTACAGTCGGAGATCAGCAAGGGGGTTACAGTCGGTGATCGGGGGGGTTACATTCGGTGATCGGGGAGGGGGTGTACAGTCACTGATCGGGGCGGGGTTTACAGTCAGTGATCGGGGAGGGGGGTTACAGTCGGCAATCGGGGAGGGGATTACAGTCGGTGATCGGGGAGGGGGTTACAGTCAGTGATCAGGGAGGGGGCTACAGTCGGTGATCGGGGAGGGGTGTTACAGTCAGTGATCAGGGAGGGGGCTACATTCGGTGATCGGGGAGGGGTGTTACAGTCAGTGATCAGGGAGGGGGCTACAGTCGGTGATTGGGGAGAGGGGTTACTGTCGGTGATCGGGGAGGGTGTTACAGTCAGTGATCGGGGAGGGTTTGACAGTCAGTGATCGGGGAGGATTTACAGTCGGTGATCGGAGAGGGGCATTACAGTCGGTCATCGGGGAGGGGGTTATAGTCGGTGATTGGGGAGGGGTTTACAGTCGATGATCGGGGAGGTTGGTTACAGTTGGTGATCGGGGAGGGGGTTACAGTCAGAGATCGGGGAGGGGGTTCCAGTCGGTGACAGGGGACTAGGTTACATTCGGTGATCGGGGAGGGGGTTACAATCGGTGATCGTGGAGGGGGTTACAGTCGGTGATCAGGGGGGTGTTACAGTCAGAGATCGGGGAGGGGGTTACAGTCACTGATCGGGGAGGGGGCTACAGTTGGTGATCGGGGAGGTGGTTACAGTTGGTGATTGGGGGGGTTACAGTCAATGATCGGGGAGGGGTTTACAGTCGGCGATCGTGAAGGGAAGTTACAGTCGGTGATCACGGAATGAGTGGGTTACAGTCGGGGATAGGGCAGGGTGTTACACTCGGCGATCGGGGAGGGGGTTACTGTCTGTGATTGGGGACGGGGTTACATTCGGTGACTGGGGAGGGTGTTACAGTCAGTGATCGGGGAGGGGGTTACAGTCAGTGATCGGGCAGGGGGTTACAGTCAGTGATCGGGGAGGAGGCTACAGTCAGTGATCGGGGAGTGGGGTTACAGTCGATAATTGGGTAGGGGGTTACAGTCAGTGATTGGGGCAGGGTTACAGTCGGTGATCGGGGAGGGGGTTACAACTGATGATCAGGGAGGGGGTTACAGTCAGTGATCATCAATCAGTGAGTGGGGAGGTGTTACAGTCGGTGATCGGTGAGGGATTACAGTCGGTGATCGGGGAGCGGGTTACAGTCGCTGATCGGGGAGGTGGTTACAGTCAGTGATCGGGGAGGGGGTTACATTTGCTGATCAGTGCGGGGGTTACAGTCTGTGATCGGGGAGAGGGTTACAGTCGGAGATCAGCAAGAGGGTTACAGTTGGTGATCAGGGGGTTACATTCAGTGATCGGGGAGGGGGGGTACAGTCGCTGATCGGGGCGGGGTTTACAGTCAGTGATCGGGGAGGGGGGTTACAGTCGGCAATCGGGAAGGGGATTACAGTCGGTGATCGGGGAGGGGGTTACAGTCAGTGATCGGGGAGGGGGCTACAGTCGGTGGTGGGGGAGGGGTGTTACAGTCAGTGATTGGGGAGGGGACTACAGTCGGTGATCGGGAGGGGAGTTACTGTCGGGGATCGGGGAAGGGGTTACAGTCAGTGATCGGGGTGGGTGTTGCAGTCTGTGATTGGGGAAGGGGATACAGTCGGTGATCAGGGAAGGGGGTATAGTCGGTGATTGGGGAGGGTGTTACAGTCTGTGATCGGGGAGGGAGTTACAGTCAGTGATCGGGGAAGATTTACAGTCGGTGATTGGGGAGGGGGATTACAGTCGGTGATCGGGTAGGAGGTTACAGTCAGTGATCGGGGAGGGGGTTATAGTCGGTGATCGGGGAGGAGGTTACAGTCGGTGATCGGGGATGGTGTAAACAGTCAGTGATCGGGGAGGGGGCTACAGTCGGTGATCGGGGAGTGGGGTTACAGTCGATAATTGGGTAGGGCTTTACAGTCAGTGATTGGGGAGGGGGTTACAGTCTGTGATCGGGGAGGGGGTTACAGTCGGTGATCGGGGATGGTGTTACAGTCAGTGATCGGGGAGGGGGTTACAGTCGGTGATCCTTGAGGGGTTACAGTCAGTGATCAGGGAGGGGGTTTCAGTCAGTGATTGGGGAGGGGTTACAGTCGATGATCACTGAGGGATTACAGTCGGTGATCGGGGAGCGGGTTACAGTCGCTGATCGGGGAGTTGGTTACAGTCAGTGATCGGGGAGTGGGGTTACAGTCGATAATTGGGTAGGGGGTTACAGTCAGTGATTGGGGGAGTGGGTTACAGTCGGTGATCGGGGAGGGGGATACAGTCGGTGATCGGGGATGGTGTTACAGTCAGTGATCGGGGAGGGGGTTACAGTCGGTGATCCTGGAGGGAGTTACAGTCGATGATCAGGGAGGCGGTTACAGTCAGTGATCAGAGAGGGGGCTGGAGTCAGTGATTGGGGAGGGATTACAGTCGGTGATCGGGGAAGGGTTACAGTGAGTGATCGGGGATGAGTTACAGTCGGTGATCGGGGAGGGGGTTACAGTCAGTGATTGGGGAGGGGGTTTCAGTCACTGATTGGGCAGGGGTTACAGTCGGTGATCGGTGAGGGATTACAGTCGGTGATCAGGGAGCGGGTTACAGTCGCTGATCGGGGAGGTGGTTACAGTCAGTGATTGGGGAGGGGGTTACATTTGGTGATCAGTGCGGGGGTTACAGTCTGTGACCGGGGAGAGGGTTACAGTCAGAGATCAGCAAGGGGGTTACAGTCGGTGATCGGGGGGGTTACATTCGGTGATCGGGGAGGGGGGGTACAGTCGCTGATCGGGACGGGGTTTACAGTCAGTGATCGGGGAGGGGGGTTACAGTCGGCAATCGGGGAGGGGATTACAGTCGGTGATCGGGGAGGGGGTTACAGTCAGTGATCGGGGAGGGGGCTACAGTCGGTGATCGGGGAGGGGTGTTACAGTCAGTGATCAGGGAGGGGGCTACAGTCGGTGATTGGGGAGTGGGGTTACTGTCGGTGATCGGGGAGGGTGTTACAGTCAGTGATCGGGGAGGGATTGACAGTCAGTGATCGGGGAGGATTTACAGTCGGTGATCGGAGAGGGGGATTACAGTCGGTCATCGGGGAGGGGGTTATAGTCGGTGATTGGGGAGGGGGTTACAGTCGGTGATCCTGGAGGGAGTTACAATCGATGATCAGGGAGAGGGTTACAGTCAGTGATCAGGGAGAGGGTTTCAGTCGATAATTGGGTAGGGGGTTACAGTCAGTGATCGGGGAGGGGGCTACAGTCGGTGATCGGGGAGTGGGGTTACAGTCGCTAATTGTGTAGGGGGTTACAGTCAGTGATCGGGGAGGGGGTTACAGTCGGTGATCGGGGATGGTGTTACAGTCAGTGATCGGGGAGGGTGTTACAGTTGGTGATCCTGGAGGGGGTTACAGTCAGTGATCAGGGAGGGGGTTTCAGTCAGTGATTGGGGAGGGGTTACAGTCGATGATCGGTGAGGTGGTTACAGTCAGTGATTGGGGAGGGGGTTACAGTCGGTGATCATGGAGGGGGTTACAATCGATGATCAGGGAGAGGGTTACAGTCAGTGATCAGGGAGAGGGTTTCAGTCAGTGATTGGGGAGGGTGTTACAGTCGATGATCGGTGAGGGATTACAGTCGATGATCGGGGAGCGGGTTACATTCGGTGATCGGGGAGGTGGTTACAGTCAGTGATCGGGGAGTGGGGTTACAGTCGATAATTGGGTAGGGGGTTACAGTCAGTGATCGGGGAGGGGGCTACAGTCGGTGATCGGGGAGTGGGGTTACAGTCGCTAATTGTGTAGGGGGTTACAGTCAGTGATCGGGGAGGGGGTTACAGTCGGTGATCGGGGATGGTGTTACAGTCAGTGATCGGGGAGGGTGTTACAGTTGGTGAACCTGGAGGGGGTTACAGTCAGTGATCAGGGAGGGGGTTTCAGTCAGTGATTGGGGAGGGGTTACAGTCGATGATCGGTGAGGTGGTTACAGTCAGTGATAGGGGAGTGGGGTTACAGTCGATATTAGGGTGGGGGTTACAGTCAGTGATCGGGGGAGGGGGTTACATTGGGTGATCGGGGAGGGGGTTACAGTCGGTGATCAGGGATGGTGTTACAATCAGTGATCGGGGAGGGAGTTACAGTCGGTGATCCTGGAGGGAGTTACAGTCGATGATCAGGGAGGGGGTTACAGTCAGTGATCAGGGAGGGGGTTGCAGTCAGTGATTGGGGAGGGATTACAGTCGGTGATCGGGGAAGGGTTACAGTGAGTGATCGGGGATGAGTTACAGTCGGTGATCGGGGAGGGGGCTACAACCGATGATCTTTGAGGGCGTTACAGTCAGTGATTGGGGAGGGGGTTTCAGTCAGTGATTGGGCAGGAGTTACAGTCGGTGATCAGTGAGGGATTAAAGTTGGTGATCAGGGAGCGGGTTACAGTCGCTGATCGGGGAGGTGGTTACAGTCAGTGATCGGGGAGCGGGTTACATTTGGTGATCAGTGCGGGGGTTACAGTCTGTGATTGAGGAGAGGGTTACAGTCGGAGATCAGCAAGGGGGTTACAGTCGGTGATCGGGGGGGTTACATTCGGTGATCGGGGAGGGGGGGTACAGTCGCTGATCGGGGCGGGGTTTACAGTCAGTGATCGGGGAGGGGGGTTACAGTCGGCAATCGGGGAAGGGATTAAAGTCGGTGATCGGGGAGAGGGTTACAGTCAATGATCGGGGAGGGGACTACATTCGGTGATCGGGGAGGGGTGTTACAGTCAGTGATCAGGGAGGGGGCTACAGTCGGTGATTGGGGAGGGGGGTTACTGTCGGTGATCGGGGAGGGTGTTACAGTCAGTGATCGGGGAGGGTTTGACAGTCAGTGATCGGGGAGGATTTACAGTCGGTGATCGGAGAGGGGCATTACAGTCGGTCATCGGGGAGGGGGTTATAGTCGGTGATTGGGGAGGGGGTTACAGTCGATGATCGGGGAGGTTGGTTACAGCTGGTGATCGGGGAGGGGGTTCCAGTCAGAGATCGGGGAGGGGGTTCCAGTCGGTGACAGGGGACTAGGTTACATTCGGTGATCGGGGAGGGGGTTACAATCAGTGATCGTGGAGGGGGTTACAGTCGGTGATCGGGGGGGTGTTACAGTCAGAGATCGGGGAGGGGGTTACAGTCACTGATCGGGGAGGGGGCTACAGTTGGTGATCGGGGAGGTGGTTACAGTTGGTGATTGGGGGTTTACAGTCAATGATCGGGGAGGGGTTTACAGTCAGCGATCGTGAAGGGAAGTTACAGTCGGTGATCACGGAATGAGTGGGTTACAGTCGGGGATAGGGCAGGGTGTTACACTCGGCGATCGGGGAGGGGGTTACTGTCTGTGATTGGGGACGGGGTTACATTCGGTGACTGGGGAGGGTGTTACAGTCAGTGATCGGGGAGGGGGTTACAGTCAGTGATCGGGCAGGGGGTTACAGTCAGTGATCGGGGAGGAGGCTACAGTCGGTGATCGGGGAGTGGGGTTACAGTCGATAATTGGGTAGGGGGTTACAGTCAGTGATCGGGGAGGGGTTACAGTCGGTGATCGGGGAGGGGGTTACAGTCGGTGATCGGGGATGGTGTTACAGTCAGTGATTGGGGAGGGCATTACAGTCGGTGATCCTGGAGGGGGTTACAGTCGATGATCACTCAGGGGATTACAGTCAGTGATCAGGGAGGGGGTTGCAGCCAGTGATTGGGGAGGGATTAAAGTTGGTGATCGCGGAAGGGTTACAGTGTGTGATTGGGGCAGGGTTACAGTCGGTGATCGGGGAGGGGGTTACAACCGATGATCAGGGAGGGGGTTACAGTCAGTGATCATGGAGGGAGTTTCAATCAGTGAGTGGGGAGGTGTTACAGTCGGTGATCGGTGAGGGATTACAGTCGGTGATCGGGGAGCGGGTTACAGTCGCTGATCGGGGAGGTGGTTACAGTCAGTGATCGGGGAGGGGGTTACATTTGCTGATCAGTGCGGGGGTTACAGTCTGTGATCGGGGAGAGGGTTACAGTCGGAGATCAGCAAGAGGGTTACAGTTGGTGATCGGGGGGTTACATTCAGTGATCGGGGAGGGGGGGTACAGTCGCTGATCGGGGCGGGGTTTACAGTCAGTGATCGGGGAGGGGGGTTACAATCGGCAATCGGGAAGGGGATTACAGTCGGTGATCGGGGAGGGGGTTACAGTCAGTGATCGGGGAGGGGGCTACAGTCGGTGGTCGGGGAGGGGTGTTACAGTCAGTGATTGGGGAGGGGGCTACAGTCGGTGATCGGGAGGGGAGTTACTGTCGGGGATTGGGGAAGGGGTTACAGTCAGTGATCGGGGTGGGTGTTGCAGTCTGTGATTGGGGAAGGGGATACAGTCGGTGATCGGGGAAGGGGGTATAGTCGGTGATTGGGGAGGGTGTTACAGTCTGTGATCGGGGAGGGAGTTACAGTCAGTGATCAGGGAAGATTTACAGTCGGTGATTGGGGAGGGGGATTACAGTCGGTGATCGGGGAGGGGGTTATAGTCGGTGATCGGGGAGGGGGTTACAGTCGGTGATCGGGGAGGAGGTGACAATTGGTGATCGTTGAGGGGGTTACAGTCAGAGATCAGGGAGGGGGTTCCAGTCGGTGACCGGGGACGGGGTTATATTCGGTGATCGGGGAGGGGGTTACAATCGGTGATTGTGAAGGGGGTTACATTCCGTGATCGGGGAGGGGGTTACAGTCAGAGATCGGGGAGGGGTTACAGTCGCTGATCGGGAAAGGCTGGTTACAGTCGGTGATTGTGGGGGGGTTATATTCGGTGATCGGGGAGGTGGTTAGAGTCGGTGATCGGGGAGGGGTTTGCAGTCAGTGATCGGGGAGGAGGTTACAGTCGGTGATCAGGGAGGGGGTTACAGTTGGTGATTGGGGAGGGGGTTACAGTTGGTGATCGGGGAGGGGTTTACAGTCGGCGATCATGGAGGGAAGTTACAGTCGGTGATCACGGAGGTAGTGGGTGAAAGTCAGTGATAGGACAGGGTGTTGCAGTTGGTGATCGGGGAGGGGGTTACAGGTGGTGAGCGCAGAGGGTGTTACAGTCGCCGATCGGGGAGGGGGTTACAGTCTGTGATTGGTGAGGGGGTTACATTTGGTGATTGGGGAGGGTGTTACAGTCAGTGATCGGGGAGGGGGTTACAGTCGGTGATCAGGCAGGTGGTTACAGTCAGTGATCGGGGAGGGGGCTACTGTCCGTGATCGGGGAGTGGGGTTACAGTCGATAATTGGGTAGGGGGTTACAGTCAGTGATCGGGGAGGGGGTTACAGTCTGTGATCGGGGAGGGGGTTACAGCCGGTGATCGGGGATGGTGTTACAGTCAGTGATCGGGGAGGGGGTTACAGTCAGTGATCCTGGAGGGGGTTACAGTCGATGATCAGGGAGGGGGTTAGAGTCAGTGATCAGGGAGGGGGTTTCAGTCAGTGATTGGGGAGGGGTTACAGTCGATGATCGGTGAGGAATTACAGTCGGTGATCGGGGAGCGGGTTACAGTCGCTGATCGGGGAGGTGGTTACAGTCAGTGATCGGGGAGTGGGGTTACAGTCGATAATTGGGTAGGGGTTTACAGTCAGTGGTCGGGGAGGGGGTTATAGTCGGTGATCGGGGAGGAGGTTACAGTCGGTGATCGGGGAGGGTGTTACAGTCAGTGACCAGGGAGGGGGCTACAGTCGGTGATCGGGGAGTGGGGTTACAGTCAATAATTTGGTAGGAGGTGACAGTCAGTGATCGGGGAGGGGTTTACAGTCTGTGATCGGGGAGGGGGTTACATTCGGTGATCGGGGATGGTGTTACAGTCAGTGATTGGGGAGGGGGTTACAGTCGGTGATCCTGGAGGGGGTTACAGTCGATGATCAGGGAGGGTGTTACAGTCAGTGATCAGGGAGGGGGTTTCAGTCAGTGATTGGGGAGGGGTTGCAGTCGATGATCGGTGAGGGATTACAGTCGGTGATCAGGAAGCGGGTTACAGTCGCTGATCGGGGAGGTGGTTACAGTCAGTGATCGGGGAGTGGGGCTGCAATCGATAATTGGGTAGGGGGTTACAGTCAGTGATCGGGGAGGGGGGTTATAGTCCGTGATCGGGGAGGAGGTTGCAGTCGGTGATTGGGGATGGTGTTACAGTCAGTGATTGGGGAGGGGGTTACAGTCGGTGATCCTGGAGGGAGATACAGTCGATGATCAGGGAGGGGGTTACAGTCAGTGATCAGGGAGGGGGTTGCAGTCAGTGATTGGGGAGGGATTACAGTCGGTGATCGTTGAAGGGTTACAGTGGGTGATCGGGGTTGGGTTACAGTCGTTGATCGGGGAGGGGGTTACAACCGATGATCGGGGAGGGGGTTTCAGTCACTAATTGGGGAGGGGTTACAGTCGGTGATCGGTGAGGGATTACAGTTGGTGATCGGGGAGCGGGTTACAGTCGCTGATCGGGGAGGTGGTTACAGTCAGTGATCGGGGAGGGGGTTACATTTGGTGATCAGTGAGGGGGTTACAGTCTGTGATCGGGGAGAGGGTTACAGTCGGAGATCAGCAAGGGGGTTACAGTCGGTCATTGGGGGGGTTACATTTGGTGATCGGGGAGTGGGGTACAGTCGCTGAACGGGGCGGGGTTTACAGTCAGTGATCGGGGAGGGGGGTTACAGTCGGCGATCGGGGAGGGGATTACAGTCGGTGATTGGGGAGGGGGTTACAGTCGGTGATCGGGGAGTGGGGTTACAGTCGATAATTGGGTAGGGGGTTACAGTCAGTGATCGGTGATGGTGTTACATTCAGTGACCGGGGAGGTGGTTACAGTTGGTGATTCTCGAGGGCGTTACAGTCGATGATCAGGGAGGGGGTTACAGTCAGTGATCAGGGAGGGGGTTGCAGTCAATGATTGGGGAGGGGTTACAGTTGGTGATCAGGGAAGGTTTACAGTGGGTGATCGGGAATGGGTTACAGTCGGTGATCAGGGAGGGGGTTACAACTGATGATCAGGGAGGGGGTTACAGTCAGTGATCGGGGAGGGGTTTTCAGTCAGTGATTGGGGAGGTTGTTACAGTTGATGATCGGTGAGGGATTACAGTCGGTGATCGGGGAGCGGGTTACATTCGCTGATCGGGCAGGTGGTTACAGTCAGTGACCGGGGAGTGGGGTTACAGTCGATAATTGGGTAGGGGGTTACAGTCAGTGATCGGAGGAGGGGGTTACAGTCGGTGATCGGGGAGGGGGTTACAGTCGGTGATCGGGGATGGTGTTACAGTCAGTGATCGGGGAGGGGGTTACAGTCGGTGATCCTGGAGGGAGTTACAGTCAATGATCAGGGAGGGGGTTACAGTCAGTGATCAGGGAGGGGTTTGCCGTCAGTGATTGGGGAGGGATTACAGTCGGTGATCGGGGAAGGGTTACAGTGAGTGATCGGGGATGAGTTACAGTCGGTGATCGGTGAGGGCGTTACAACCGATGATCTGGGAGCGGGTTACCGTCAGTGATTGGGGAGGGGGTTTCAGTCAGTGATTGGGCAGGGGTTACAGTCGGTGATCGGTGAGGGATTACAGCCGATGATCGGGGAGCGGGTTACAGTCGCTGATCGGGGAGGTGGTTACAGTCAGTGATCCGGGAGGGGGTTACATTTGGTGATCAGTGCGGGGGTTACAGTCTGTGATCGGGGAGAGGATTACAGTCGGAGATCAGCAAGGGGGTTACAGTCGGTGATCAGGGGGGTTACATTCGGTGATCGGTGAGGGGGGATACAGTCACTGATCGGGGCGGGGTTTACAGTCAGTGATCGGGGAGGGGGGTTACAGTCGGAAATCGGGGAGGGGATTACAGTCGGTGATCGGGGAGGGGGTTACAGTCAGTGATCGGGGAGGGGGCTACAGTCGGTGATCGGGGAAGGGGGTATAGTCGGTGATTGGGGAGGGTGTTACAGTCTCTGATCGGGGAGGGAGTTACAGTCAGTGATCGGGGAAGATTTACAGTCGGTGATTGGGGAGGGGGATTACAGTCGGTGATCGGGGAGGGGGTTATAGTCGGTGATCGGGGAGGGGGTTACAGTCGGTGATCGGGGAGTTTGGTTACAATCGGTGATCGTTGAGGGGGTTACAGTCAGAGATCGGGGAGGGGGTTCCAGTCGGTGACCGGGGACGGGGTTATATTCGGTGATCGGGGAGGGGGTTACAATCGGTGATTGTGAAGGGGGTTACATTCCGTGATCGGGGAGGGGGTTACAGTCAGGGATCGGGGAGGGGTTACAGTCGCTGATCGGGAAAGGCTGGTTACAGTCGGTGACCGTGGGGGGGTTATATTCGGTGATCGGGGAGGGGGTTAGAGTCGGTGATCGGGGAGGGGTTTGCAGTCAGTGATCGGGGAGGAGGTTACAGTCGGTGATCAGGGAGGGGGTTACAGTTGGTGATTGGGGAGGGGGTTACAGTTGGTGATCGGGGAGGGGTTTACAGTCGGCGATCGTGGAGGGAAGTTACAGTCGGTGATCACGGAGGTAGTGGGTGAAAGTCAGTGATAGGACAGGGTGTTACAGTTGGTGATCGGGGAGGGGGTTACAGGTGGTGAGCGCAGAGGGTGTTACAGTCGCCAATCGGGGAGGGGGTTACAGTCTGTGATTGGTGAGGGGGTTACATTTGGTGATTGGGGAGGATGTTACAGTCAGTGATCGGGGAGGGGGTTACAGTCGGTGATCAGGCAGGTGGTTACAGTCAGTGATCGGGGAGGGGGCTACTGTCGGTGATCGGGGAGTGGGATTACAGTTGATAATTGGGTAGGGGGTTACAGTCAGTGATCGGGGAGGGGGTTACAGTCTGTGATCGGGGAGGGGGTTGCAGCCGGTGATCGGGGATGGTGTTACAGTCAGTGATCGGGGAGGGGGTTACAGTCAGTGATCCTGGAGGGGGTTACAGTCGATGATCAGGGAGGGGGTTACAGTCAGTGATCAGGGAGGGGGTTTCAGTCAGTGATTGGGGAGGGGTTACAGTCGATGATCGGTGAGGAATTACAGTCAGTGATCGGGGAGCGGGTTACAGTCGCTGATCGGGGAGGTGGTTACAGTCAGTGATCGGGGAGTGGGGTTACAGTCGATAATTGGGTAGGGGGTGACAGTCAGTGATCGGGGAGGGGTTTACAGTCTGTGATCGGGGAGGGGGTTACAGTCGGTGATCGGGGATGGTGTTACAGTCAGTGATTGGGGAGGGGGTTACAGTCGGTGATCCTGGAGGGGGTTACAGTCGATGATCAGGGAGGGTGTAACAGTCAGTGATCAGGGAGGGGGTTTCAGTCAGTGATTGGGGAGGGGTTACAGTCGATGATCGGTGAGGGATTACAGTCGGTGATCAGGAAGCGGGTTACAGTCGCTGATCGGGGAGTTGGTTACAGTCAGTGATCGGGGAGTGGGGCTGCAGTAGATAATTTGGTAGGGGGTTACAGTCAGTGATCGGGGAGGGGGTTATAGTCGGTGATCGGGGAGGAGGTTACAGTCGGTGATCGGGGATGGTGTTACAGTCAGTGATTGGGGAGGGGATTACAGTCGGTGATTCTGGAGGGAGATACAGTCGATGATCAGGGAGGGGGTTACAGTCAGTGATCAGGGAGGGGGTTGCAGTCAGTGATTGGGGAGGGATTACAGTCGGTGATCGTTGAAGGGTTACAGTGGGTGATCGGGGATGGGTTACAGTCGGTGATCGGGGAGGGGGTTACAACCGATGATCAGGGAGGGGGTTACAGTCAGTGATCGGGGAGGGGGTTTCAGTCAGTGATTGGGGAGGGGTTACAGTCGGTGATCGGTGAGGGATTACAGTTGGTGATCGGGGAGCGGGTTACAGTCGCTGATCGGGGAGGTGGTTACAGTCAGTGATCGGGGAGGGGGTTACATTTGGTGATCAGTGCGGGGGTTACAGTCTGTGATCGGGGAGAGGGTTACAGTCGGAGATCAGCAAGGGTTTACAGTCGGTCATTGGGGGGGTTACATTTGGTGATCGGGGAGGGGGGTACAGTCGCTGATTGGGGCGGGGTTTACAGTCAGTGATCGGGGAGGGGGGTTACTGTCGGCGATCGGGGAGGGGATTACAGTCGGTGATTGGGGAGAGGGTTACAGTCGGTGATCGGGGAGTGGGGTTACAGTCAATAATTGGGTAGGGGGTTACAGTCAGTGATCGGGGAGGGGTTTACAGTCGGTGATTGGGGAGGGTGTTACAGTCAGTGATCGGTGATGGTGTTACATTCCGTGATCGGGGAGGAGGTTACAGTTGGTGATTCTCGAGGGCGTTACAGTCGATGATCAGGGAGGTGGTTACAGTCAGTGATCAGGGAGGGGGTTGCAGTCAATGATTGGGGAGGGATTACAGTCGGTGATCAGGGAAGGTTTACAGTGGGTGATCGGGAATGGGTTACAGTCGGTGATCAGGGAGGGGGTTACAACTGATGATCAGGGAGGGGGTTACAGTCAGTGATCGGGGAGGGGTTTTCAGTCAGTGATTGGGGAGGTTGTTACAGTTGATGATCGGTGAGGGATTAGAGTCGGTGATCGGGGAGCGGGTTACAGTCGCTGATCGGGCAGGTGGTTACAGTCAGTGACCGGGGAGTGGGGTTACAGTCGATAATTGGGTAGGGGGTTACAGTCAGTGATCGGAGGAGGGGGTTACAGTCGGTGATCGGGGAGGGGGTTACAGTCGGTGATCGGGGATGGTGTTACAGTCAGTGATCGGGGAGGGGGTTACAGTCGGTGATCCTGGAGGGAGTTACAGTCGATGATCAGGGAGGGGGTTACAGTCAGTGATCAGGGAGGGGTTTGCAGTCAGTGATTGGGGAGGGATTACAGTCGGTGATCGGGGAAGGGTTACAGTGAGTGATCGGGGATGAGTTACAGTCGGTGATCGGGGAGGGGGTTACAACCGATGATCTGGGAGCGGGTTACCGTCAGTGATTGGGGAGGGGGTTTCAGTCAGTGATTGGGCAGGGGTTACAGTCGGTGATCGGTGAGGGATTACAGCCGGTGATCGGGGAGCGGGTTACAGTCGCTGATCGGGGAGGTGGTTACAGTCAGTGGTCCGGGAGGGGGTTACATTTGGTGATCAGTGCGGGGGTTACAGTCTGTGATCGGGGAGAGGGTTACAGTCGGAGATCAGCAAGGGGGTTACAGTCGGTGATCGGGGGGGTTACATTCGGTGATCGGTGAGGGGGGATACAGTCACTGATCAGGGCGGGGTTTACAGTCAGTGATCGGGGAGGGGGGTTACAGTCGGAAATCGGGGAGGGGATTACAGTCGGTGATCAGGGAGGGGGTTACAGTCAGTGATCGGGGAGTGGGCTACAGTCGGTGATCGGGGAGGGGTGTTACAGTCAGTGATCAGGGAGGGGGCTACAGTTGGTGATTGGGGAGGGGGGTTACTGTCGGTGATCGGGGAGGGTGTTAAAGTCAGTGATCGGGGAGGGATTAACAGTCAGTGATCGGGGAGGATTTACAGTCGGTGATCGGAGAGGGGGATTACAGTTGGTCATCGGGGAGGGGGTTATAGTCGGTGATTAGGGAGGGGGTTACAGTCGGTGATCGGGGAGGGGGTTACAATCGGTGATCGGGGGGGGTTACAGTCAAAGATCGGGGAGGGGTTACAGTCGCTGATCGGGGAAGGCTGGTTACCATCGGTGATCGTAGGGGGTTTATATTCGGTGATCGGGGAGGGGTGTTAGAGTCGGTGATCAGGGAGGGGGTTGCAGTCACTGATCGGGGAGGAGGTTACAGTGGGTGATCAGGGAGGGGGTTACAGTGGGTGATCGGGGAGGGGGCTACATTCGGTGATCAGTGAGGGTGTTACAGTCGGTGATCGGGGAGGGGGCTACAGTCGGTGATCAGGGAGGGGGTTACATTCGGTGATCGGGGACGGGGTTACATTTGGTGATCGGGGAGGGGGTTACATTCGGTGATCGGGGAGGGGGTTACATTCAGTGCTCGGGGAGGTGGTTACATTCGGAGATTGGGGCGGGTGTTACAGTCAGTGATCGGGGAGGGGGTTACAGTCGGTGATCGGACAGGGTGTTACAGTCAGTGATTGGGGAGCGGGCTACAGTCGGTGATCGGGGAGTGGGGTCACACTCGGTGATCAGAGAGGGGGTTGCAGTCACTGATCGGGGAGGAGGTTACAGTGGGTGATCAGGGAGGGGGTTACAGTGGGTGATCGGGGAGGGGGCTACATTCGGTGATCAGTGAGGGTGTTACAGTCGGTGATCGGGGAGGGGGCTACAGTCGGTGATCAGGGAGGGGGTTACATTCGGTGATCGGGGACGGGGTTACATTTGGTGATCGGGGAGGGGGTTACATTCGGTGATCGGGGAGGGGGTTACATTCAGTGCTCGGGGAGGTGGTTACATTCGGAGATTGGGGCGGGTGTTACAGTCAGTGATCGGGGAGGGGGTTACAGTCGGTGATCGGACAGGGTGTTACAGTCAGTGATTGGGGAGCGGGCTACAGTCGGTGATCGGGGAGTGGGGTCACACTCGGTGATCAGAGAGGGGGTTACAGTAAGTAATCGGGGAGATGGATTACAGTCGGTGATCGGGGAGGGGGTTACAGTCGTTGATCGGGGAGGAGGTTACAGTCGGTGATCTGGGAGGGGGTTACAGTCAATGATTGGGGAGTGGGGTACAGTCGGTGATTGGTGAGGGAGTTACACTCTGTGATTGGGGAGTGGGTTAGAGTCAGTGATCGGGGAGGGGGCTCCAGTTGGTGATCGGGGAGGAGGTTACAGTTGGTGATTGGGGAGGGGGTTACAGTCAGTGATCGGGGAGGGGTTTACAGTGGGCGATCGTGGAGGGAAGTTACAGCCGGTGATCACAGAGGGAGTGGGTTACAGTCGGTGATAGGGCAGGGTGTTACAGTCAGTGATCAGGGAGGGGGTTACAGGTGGTGAGCGCAGAGGGTGTTACAGTCAACGATCGGGGAGTGGGTTACTGTCGGTGATCAGGGAGGGGTTTACTGTCGGTGATCGGGGAGGGTGTTACAGTCAGTGATCGGGGAGGGGGTTACAGTCTGTGATTGGGGAGGGGAGTTACATTCGGTGATTGAGGAGGGTGTTACAGTCAGTGATCGGGGAGGGTGTTACAGTCGGCGATCGGGCAGGGGTTTACAGTCACTGATCGGGGAGGGGGCTACAGTCGGTGATCGGGGAGTGGGATTACAGTCGATAATTGGGTAGGGGTTTACAGTCAGTGATCGGGGAGGGGGGTTACAGTCGGTGACCGGGGAGGGGGTTACAGTCGGTGATCGGGGATGGTGTTACAGTCAGTGATCGGGGAGGGGGTTACAGTCGGTGATCCTGGAGGGGGTTACAGTCGATGATCAGGGAGGGGGTTACAGTCGGTGATCAGGGAGGGGGTTGCAGTCAGTGATTGGGGAGGGATTACAGTCGGTGATCGGGGAAGGGTTACAGTGGGTGATCGGGGATGGGTTACAGTCGGTGATCGGGGACGGGGTTACAAACAATGATCAGTGACGGGGTTACAGTCAGTGATTGGGGAGGGGGTTTCAGTCAGTGATTGGGGAAGGGTTACAGTCGGTGATCGGTGAGGGATTACAGTCGGTGATCGGGGAGGGGATTACAGTCGATGATCGGGGAGGTGGTTACAGTCAGTGATCGGGGAGGGGGTTACATTTGGTGATCAGTGCGGGGGTTACAGTCTGTGATCGGGGAGAGGGTTACAGTCGGAGATCAGCAAGGGGGTTACAGTCAGTGATTGGGGAGGTTACATTCGGTGATCGGGGAGGGGGGGTACAATCGCTGATCGGGGCGAGGTATACAGTCAGTGATCGGGGAGGGGGGTAACAGTCGGTGATTGGGGAGGGGATTACAGTCGGTGATCGGGGAGGGGGTTACAGTCAGTGATCGGTGTGGGTGTTGCAGTCTGTGATTGGGGAAGGGGTTACAGTCGGTGATCGGGGAAGGGGATACAGTCGGTGATTGGGGAGGGTGTTACAGTCAGTGATCGCGGAGGGAGTTACAGTCAGTTATCGGGGAAAATTTACAGTCGTGATCGGGGAGGGGGATTACAGTCGGTGATCGGGGAGGGGGTTACAGCCGGTGATCGGGGAGGTTGCTTACAGTCGGTGATCGGGGAGGGGGATACAGTCAGAGATCGGGGAGGTGGTTCCAGTCGGTGACCGGGGACGGGGTTACATACCGTGATCGGGGAGGGGGTTACAATCGGTGATCGGGGAGGGGGTTAAAGTCGGTGATCGGGGAGGGGGTTACAGTCAGAGATCGGGGAGAGGTTACAGTCGCTGATCGGGGAAGGCTGGTTACAGTCTGTGATCAGTGGGGGGGTTGTATTCGGTGATCGGGGAGGGGGTTTAGAGTCGGTGATCGGGGAGGGGGCTGCAGTCAGTGATCGGGGAGGAGGTTACAGTCGGTGATCAAGGAGGGGGGTTACATTCGGTGATCAGGGAGGGGGGGTACAATCGCTGATCGGGGCGAGGTTTACAGTCAGTGATCGGGGAGGGGGGTTACAGTTGGCGATCGGGGAGGGGATTACAGTCGGTGATCGGGGAGGGGGTTACAGTCAGTGATCGGGGAGGGGGCTACAGTCGTTGATCGGGGAGGGGGGTTACTGTTGGTGATCGGGGAAGGGGTTACAGTCATTGATCGGTGTGGGTGTTGCAGTCTGTGATTGGGGAAGGGGGTACAGTCGGTGATCGGGGAAGGGGGTACTGTCGGTGATCGGGGAGGGTGTTACAGTCAGTGATCGTGGAGGGTGTTACAGTCAGTGATCGGGGAGGATTTACAGTCGGTGATCGGGGAGGGGGATGACAGTCGGTGATCGGGGAGGGGATTACAGTCGGTGATCGGGGAGGTTGCTTACAGTCGGTGATCGGGGAGGGGGATGCAGTCAGAGATCGGGGAGGGGGTTCCAGTCGGTGACCGGGGACGGGGTTACATTCGGTGATCGGGGAGGGGGTTACAATCGGTGATCGGGGAGGGGGTTACAGTCAGAGATCAGGGAGGGGTTACAGTCACTGATCGGGGAAGGCTGGTTACAGTCTCTGATCGGTGGGGGGGTTATATTCGGTGATTGGGGAGGGGGGTTAGAGTCGGTGATCGGGGAGGGGGCTGAAGTCAGTGATCGGGGAGGAGGTTACAGTCGGTGATCAAGGAGGGGGGTTACAATCGGTGATCGGGGAGGGGAGTTACAGTTGGTGATCAGGGAGGGGTTTACATTCGGAGATCGGAGAGGGGATTAAAGTCAGTGTTTGGGGAGGGTGTTACAGTCAGTGATCGGGGAGGGATTACATTCGGTGCTCGGGGAGGGGGTTACAGTCAGTGATCTGGGAGGGGTTAAAGTCGGTGATCGGGGAGGGGAGGTTACAGTCGGTGATCGGGGAGGGGTTTACAGTCGGTGATCGGGGAGGGGGTTGCAGTCGGTGATCGGGGAGGGGTGTTGCAGTCGGTGATCGGAGAGGCGGTTACAGTTGGTGATCGGGGAGGGGTTTACAGTCAGTGATCGGGGAGGGATTTACATTCAGTGATCGGGGAGGGGATTACAGTCAGTGATTGGGGAGCGGGTTACAGTCGGTCATCGGGGAGGTGATTACAGTCGGTGATTGGGGAGGTGGTTACAGTCGGTGATCGGGGAGGGGGCTAGAGTCAGTGATCCGGGAGGGGGGTTACAGTCAGCGATTGGGGAGGGGAGTTAAAGTCGGTGATCAGGGAGGGGTTTACAGTTGGTGATCGGAGAGGGGGTTAAAGTCGGTGTTCGGGGAGGTGGGTACAGACAGTGATCGGGGAGGGATTACAGTCGGTGATCAGGGAGGGGTTACATTCAGTGATCGCGGAGGGGTTACAGTCGGTGATCAGGGAGGGGGGTAACAGTCGGTGATCAGGGAGGGGGTTACAGTCAGTGATCGGGGAGGGGATTATAGTCGATAATCGGGGAGGCGGTTACAGTTGGTGATCGGGGAGTGGGGTTACAGTCGGTGATCGGGGAGTGGGTTACAGTCAGTGATTGGGGAGGGGGTTCCAGTCGGTGATCGGGGACGGGGTTACATTCGGTGATCATGGAGAGGGTTACATTCGTTGATCGGGGAGGGGGTTACAGTCAGTGATCGGGGAGGGGGTTACAGTCGGTGACCGGGCAGGGGGTTACAGTCGGTGATCGGAGAGTGGTCTACAGTCGGTGATCGGGGTGTGGGGTCACAGTCAGTAATCGGAGAGGGGGTTACATTCAGTGATCGGGGAGGGGGATAAATTCGGCAATCGGGGAGGGGGTTACAGTCAGTGATCGGGGAGGAGGTTACAGTCGGTGATCGGGGAGGGTGTTACATTCAGTGATCAGGGAGGGGGCTACATTCGGTGATCGGGGAGGGGGTTTACTGTCGGTGATCAGGGAGGGGGGTTACAGTCAGTGATCGGCGAGTGGGGTACAGTCGGTGATTGGTGAGGGGGTTACAGTCGGTGATCGGAGAGGGGGTTAAAGTCGCTGTTCGGGGAGGTGGTTACTGACAGTGATCGGGGAGGGATTACAGTCATTGATCGGAGAGGGGGTTACAGCTAGTGATCGCGGAGGGGTTACAGTCGGTGATCAGGGAGGGGGGTTACATTCGGTGATCGGGGAGGGGGTTACAGTCAGTGATCGGGGAGGGGGGTTACATTCGGTGATCGGGGAGGGGGTTACAGTCAGTGCTCGGGGAGGAGGTTACAGTCGGTGATTGAGGAGGGGGTTACATTCAGTGATCGGGGAGGGGGGTTACAGTCAGTGATCGGGGAGTGGGGTACAGTCGGTGATTGGTGAGGGCATTACAGTCGGTGATTGGAGAGGGCGTTAAAATCGGTGTTCGGCGAGGTGGTTACAGACAGTGATCAGGGAGGGATTACAGTCGGTCATCGGGGAGGGGGTTAAAGTCAGTGATCGCGGAGGGGTTACAGTCAGTGATCAGGGAGGGGGTTCCATTCTGTGATCAGGGAGGCGGTTACTGTCGGTGATTGGGGAGTGGGATTACAGTCGGTGATCGGAGGGGGTTACAGTCAGTGATTGGGGAGGTGGTTACTGTCGGTGATCAGGGACGGGGTTACATTCGGTGATCGGGGAGGGGGTTACATTTGCTGAGTGGGGAGGGGGTTACAGTCAGTGATCGGGGAGGGGATTACAGTCGGTGACCGGGCAGGTGGTTACAGTCTGTGATCGGAGAGCGGGCTACATTCGGTGATCGGGGTGTGGGTTCACAGTCGGTGATCGGAGAGGGGGTTACAGTCAGTGATCGGGGAGGGGGGTTACAATCGGCGATCGGGGAGGGTGTTACAGTCTGTGATCGGGGACGAGGTTACAGTCGGTGATTGGGGAGGGTATTACAGTCAGTGATCGGGGAGTGGGGTATAGTCGGTGATCGGGGAGTGGGTTACAGTCAGTGATTGGGGAGGGGGTTCCAGTCGGTGATCGGGGACGGGGTTACATTCGGTGATCGGGGAGAGGGTTACATTCGTTGATCGGGTAGGGGGTTACAGTCAGTGATCGGGGAGGGGGTTACAGTCGGTGACCGGGCAGGGGGTTACAGTCGGTGATCGGAGAGCGGGCTACAGTCGGTGATCGGGGTGTGGGGTCACAGTTAGTGATCAGAGAGGGGGTTACATTCAGTGATCGGGGAGGGGGATAAATTCAGCAATCGGGGAGGGGGTTACAGTCGTTGATCGGGGAGGAGGTTACAGTCGGTGATCGGGGAGGTTGTTACATTCAGTGATCGGGGAGGGGGCTACATTCGGTGATTGGGGAGGGGGGTTACAGTCAGTGATTGGCGAGTGGGGTACAGTCGGTGATTGGTGAGGGGGTTACAGTTGGTGATCGGAGAGGGGGGTAAAGTCGGTGTTCGGGGAGGTGGTGACTGACAGTGATCGGGGAGGGATTACAGTCGGTGATCGGGGAGGGGTTTACAGTCAGTGATCGCGGAGGGGTTACAGTCGGTGATCAGGGAGCGGGGTTACATTCGGTGATCGGGGAGGGGGTTACAGTCAGTGATCGGGGAGGGGGGTTACATTCGGCGATCGGGGAGGGGGTTACAGTCGGTGATTGGGGAGGAGGTTACATTCAGTGATCGGGGAGAGGGCTACATTCGGTGATCGGGGAGGGGGGTTACTTTCGGCGATCGGGGAGGGGGGTTACAGTCAGTGATCGGGGTACAGTCGGTGATTGGTGAGGGGGTTACAGTCGGTGATCTGAGAGTGCGTTAAAGTCGGTGTTCGGCGAGGTGGTTACAGACAGTGATCGGGGAGGGATTACAGTCGGTCATCGGGGAGGGGGTTAAAGTCAGTGATCGCGGAGGGGTTACAGTCGGTGATCAGGGAGGTGGTTACATTTGGTGATCGGGGAGGCAGTTACAGTCGGTGATCGGGGAGTGGGATTACAGTCGGTGATCGAGGAGGGGGTTACAGCCAGTGATTGGGGAGGGGGTTACAGTCGGTGATCAGGGACGGGGTTACATTCGGTGATCGGGGAGGGGGTTACATTAGTTGATCGGGGAGGGGGTTACAGTCAGTGATCGGGGAGGGGATTACAGTCAGTGACCGGGCAGGGGGTTACAACCGGTGATCGGAGAGCGGGCTACATTCAGTGATCGGGGTGTGGGGTCACAGTCGGTGATCGGAGAAGGGGTTACAGTCAGTGATCGGGGAGGGGGGTTACATTTGGCGATCGGAGGAGGGTGTTACAGTCGGTGATCGGGGACGATGTTACAGTCGGTGATCGGGGAGGGGATTACAGTCAGTGATCGGGGAGTGGGGTACAGTCGGTGATTGGTGAGGGGGTTAATGTCGGTGATTGGGGAGGGGGTTACAGTCAGTGATCGGGGAGGGGGCTACAGTTGGTGATCTGGGAGGTGGTTACAGTTGGTGATTGGGGAGGGGGTTACAGTCAGTGATCGGGGAGGGGATTACAGTCGGCGATCGCGCATGAAATTTACAGTCGGTGATCACGATGGGAGTGGGTTACAGTCGGTGATAGGGCAGGGTGTTACAGTCAGTGATCGGGGAGTTGGGTACAGTCGGTGATTGGTGAGGGGGTTACAGTCGGTGATCTGAGAGTGCATTAAAGTCGGTGTTCGGCGACGTGGTTACAGACAGTGATCGGGGAGGGATTACAGTCGGTCATCGGGAGGAGGGGGTTAAAGTCAGTGATCGCGGAGGGTTACAGTCGGTGATCAGGGAGGGGGTTACATTTGGGTGATCGGGGAGGCAGTTACAGTCGGTGATTGGGGAGTGGGATTACAGTCGGTGATCGAGGAGGGGGTTACAGTCAGTGATTGGGGAGGGGGTTACAGTCGGTGATCAGGGACGGGGTTACATTCGGTGATCGGGGAGGGGGTTACATTAGTTGATCGGGGAGGGGGTTACAGTCAGTGATCGGGGAGGGGATTACCATCAGTGACCGGGCAGGGGGTTACAACCGGTGATCGGAGAGCGGGCTACATTCAGTGATCGGGGTGTGGGGTCACAGTCGGTGATCGGAGAGGGGGTTACAGTCAGTGATCAGGGAGGGGGGGTTACATTCGGCGATCGGGGAGGGTGTTACAGTCGGTGATCGGGGACGATGTTACAGTCGGTGATCGGGGAGGGGATTACAGTCAGTGATCGGAGGGGGTTACAGTCAGTGATTGGGGAGGTAGGTTACTGTCGGTGATCAGGGACGGGGTTACATTCGGTGATCGGGGAGGGGGTTACATTTGTTGAGCGGGGAGGGGGTTACAGTCAGTGATCGGGGAGGGGATTACAGTCGGTGACCGGGCAGGTGGTTACAGTCTGTGATCGAGAGAGCGGGCTACATTCGGTGATCGGGGTGTGGGTTCACAGTCGGTGATCGGAGAGGGGGTTACAGTCAGTGATCGGAGGAGGGGGGTTACAATCGGCGATCGGGGGAGGGGGTTACAGTCTGTGATCGGGGACGAGGTTACAGTCGGTGATTGGGGAGGGTATTACAGTCAGTGATCGGGGAGTGGGGTATAGTCGGTGATCGGGGAGTGGGTTACAGTCAGTGATTGGGGAGGGGGTTCCAGTCGGTGATCGGGGACGGGGTTACATTCGGTGATCGGGGAGAGGGTTACATTCGTTGATCGGGTAGGGGGTTACAGTCAGTGATCGGGGAGGGGGTTACAGTCGGTGACCGGGCAGGGGGTTACAGTCGGTGATCGGAGAGCGGGCTACAGTCGGTGATCGGGGTGTGGGGTCACAGTTAGTGATCAGAGAGGGGGTTACATTCAGTGATCGGGGAGGGGGATAAATTCAGCAATCGGGGAGGGGGTTACAGTCGTTGATCGGGGAGGAGGTTACAGTCGGTGATCGGGGAGGTTGTTACATTCAGTGATCGGGGAGGGGGCTACATTCGGTGATTGGGGAGGGGGGTTACAGTCAGTGATTGGTGAGTGGGGTACAGTCGGTGATTGGTGAGGGGGTTACAGTTGGTGATCGGAGAGGGGGGTAAAGTCGGTGTTCGGGGAGGTGGTGACTGACAGTGATCGGGGAGGGATTACAGTCGGTGATCGGGGAGGGGTTTACAGTCAGTGATCGCGGAGGGGTTACAGTCGGTGATCAGGGAGCGGGGTTACATTCGGTGATCGGGGAGGCGGTTACAGTCAGTGATCGGGGAGGGGGGCTACATTCGGTGATCGGGGAGGGGGGTTACTTTCGGCAATCGGGGAGGGGGGTTACAGTCAGTGATCGGGGAGTTGGGTACAGTCGGTGATTGGTGAGGGGGTTACAGTCGGTGATCTGAGAGTGCGTTAAAGTCGGTGTTCGGCGAGGTGGTTACAGACAGTGATCGGGGAGGGATTACAGTCGGTCATCGGGGAGGGGGTTAAAGTCAGTGATCGCGGAGGGGTTACAGTCGGTGATCAGGGAGGGGGTTACATTTGGTGATCGGGGAGGCAGTTACAGTCGGTGATCGGGGAGTGGGATTACAGTCGGTGATCGAGGAGGGGGTTACAGTCAGTGATTGGGGAGGGGGTTACAGTCGGTGATCAGGGACGGGGTTACATTCGGTGATCGGGGAGGGGGTTACATTAGTTGATCGGGGAGGGGATTACAGTCAGTGATCAGGGAGGGGATTACAGTCAGTGACCGGGCAGGGGGTTACAACCGGTGATCGGAGAGCGGGCTACATTCAGTGATCGGGGTGTGGGGTCACAGTCGGTGATCGGAGAAGGGGTTACAGTCAGTGATCGGGGAGGGGGGTTACATTTGGCGATCGGGGAGGGTGTTACAGTCGGTGATCGGGGACGATGTTACAGTCGGTGATCGGGGAGGGGATTACAGTCAGTGATCGGGGAGTGGGGTACAGTCGGTGATTGGTGAGGGGGTTAATGTCGGTGATTGGGGAGGGGGTTACAGTCAGTGATCGGGGAGGGGGCTACAGTTGGTGATCTGGGAGGTGGTTACAGTTGGTGATTGGGGAGGGGGTTACAGTCAGTGATCGGGGAGGGGATTACAGTCGGCGATCGCGCATGAAATTTACAGTCGGTGATCATGATGGGAGTGGGTTACAGTCGGTGATAGGGCAGGGTGTTACAGTCAGTGATCGGGGAGTTGGGTACAGTCGGTGATTGGTGAGGGGGTTACAGTCGGTGATCTGAGAGTGCGTTAAAGTCGGTGTTCGGCGAGGTGGTTACAGACAGTGATCGGGGAGGGATTACAGTCGGTCATCGGGGAGGGGGTTAAAGTCAGTGATCGCGGAGGGGTTACAGTCGGTGATCAGGGAGGGGGTTACATTTGGTGATCGGGGAGGCAGTTACAGTCGGTGATCGGGGAGTGGGATTACAGTCGGTGATCGAGGAGGGGGTTACAGTCAGTGATTGGGGAGGGGGTTACAGTCGGTGATCAGGGACGGGGTTACATTCGGTGATCGGGGAGGGGGTTACATTAGTTGATCGGGGAGGGGGTTACAGTCAGTGATCGGGGAGGGGATTACCGTCAGTGACCGGGCAGGGGGTTACAACCGGTGATCGGAGAGCGGGCTACATTCAGTGATCGGGGTGTGTGGTCACAGTCGGTGATCGGAGAGGGGGTTACAGTCAGTGATCAGGGAGGGGGGTTACATTCGGCGATCGGGTAGGGTGTTACAGTCGGTGATCGGGGACGATGTTACAGTCGGTGATCGGGGAGGGGATTACAGTCAGTGATCGGGGAGTGGGGTACAGTCGGTGATTGGTGATGGGGTTAATGTCGGTGATTGGGGAGGGGGTTACAGTCAGTGATTGGGGAGGGGGCTACAGTTGGTGATCTGGGAGGTGGTTACAGTTGGTGATTGGGGAGGGGGTTACAGTCAGTGATCGGGGAGGGGTTTACAGTCGGCGATCGCGCAGGGAATTTACAGTCGGTGATCACGATGGGAGTGGGTTACAGTCGGTGATAGGGCAGGGTGTTACAGTCGGTGATCGGGGAGGGTCTTACAGGTGGTGAGCGCAGAGGGTGTTACAGTCAGCGATCGGGGACGGGGTTACTGTCGGTGATCAGGGAGGGGGTTACTGTCGGTGATCTGGGAGGGTGTTACAGTCAGTGATCGGGGAGGGGGTTACAGTCTGTGATTGGGGAGGGGATTACATTCGGTGATTGGGGAGGGTGTTACAATCAGTGATCGGGGAGGGGGTTACAGTCGGTGATCGGGCAGGGGGTTACAGTCAGTGATTGAGGAGGGGGCTACAGTCGGTGATCGGGGAGTGGGGTTACAGTTGATAATTGGGTAGGGGGATAGAGTCAGTGATCGGGGAGGAGGTTACAGTTGGTGATCGGGGAGGGGGTTACAGTCGGTGATCGGGGATGGTGTTACAGTCAGTGATCGGGGAGGGGGTTACAGTCGGTGAGCCTGGAGGGAGTTACAGTCGATGATCAGGGAGCGTTTACATTCAGTGATCAGGGAGGGGGTTGCAGTCAGTGATTGGGGACGGATTACAGTCGGTGATCGGGGAAGGGTTACAGTGGGTGATCGGGGATGGGTTACAGTCTGTGATCGGGGAGGGGGTTACAAACGATGATCAGGGAGGGGGTTACAGTCAGTGATCGGGGAGGGGGTTTCAGTCAGTGATTGGGGAGGAGTTGCAGTCGGTGATCGGTGAGGGATTACAGTCGGTGATCGGGGAGGGGGGTTACAGTCGCTGATCGGGGAGGTGGTTACACTCAGTGATCGGGGAGGGGGTTCATTTGGTGATCAGTGCGGGGGTTACAGTCTGTGATCGGGGAGAGGGTTACAGTCGGAGATCAGCAAGGGGGCTACAGTCGGTGATCGGGGGGGTTACATTCGGTGATCGGGGAGGGGGGTACGGTCGCTGATCGGGGCGGGGTTTACAGTCAGTGATTGGGGAGGGGGGTTACATTCGGCGATTGGGGAGGGGATTACTGTCGGTGATCGGGGAGGGGGTTACAGTCAGTGATCGGGGAGGGGACTACAGTCGGTGATCGGGGAGGGGTGTTACAGTCAGTGATTGGGGAGGGGGCTACAGTCAGTGATCGGGGAAGGGGTTACAGTCAGTGATCGGGGTGGGTGTTGCAGTCTGTGATTGGGGAAGGGGGTACAGTCGGTGATCGGGGAAGGGGTACAGTCGGTGATTGGGGAGGGTGTTACAGTCAGTGATTGGGGAGGGGAGTTACAGTCAGTGATCGGGGAGGATTTACAGTCGGTGATCGGGGAGGGGGATTACAGTTGGTGATCGGGGAGCGGGTTACAGTCGGTGATCGGGGAGGGGGTTACAGTCGGTGATCGGGGAGGGGGTTCCAATCGGTGAACGGGGAGGGGGTTACAGTCGGTGATCAGGGAGGGGGTTACAATCAGAGATCGGGGAGGAGGTTACATTCGGTGATCGGGCAGGGGGTTACAGTCAGTGATCGCGGAGGGGGCTATAGTCGGTGATCGGGGAGTGGGTTACAGTCGATAATTGGGTCGGGGATAGAGTCAGTGATCGGGGAGGGGGTTACAGTTGGTGATCGGGGAGGGATTACATTCAGTGATCGGGGATGGTGTTACAGTCAGTGATCGGGGAGGGGGTTACAGTCGGTGATCGGGGATGGTGTTACAGTCAGTGATCGGGGAGGGGATTACAGTCGGTGATCGGGGAGGGGGTTACAGTCGCTGATCGGGGAGGTGGTTACAATCAGTGATCGGGGAGGGGGGTTACATTCGGCTATCGGGGAGGGGATTACAGTCTGTGATCGGGGAGGGGGTTACAGTCAGTGATCGGGGAGGGGACGACAGTCGGTGATCGGGGAGGGGTGTTACAGTCAGTGATTGGGGAGGGTGCTACAGTCAGCGATCGGGGAAGGGGCTACAGTCAGTGATCGGGGTGGGTGTTGCAGTCTGTGATTGGGGAAGGGGGTACAGTCGGTGATCTGGGAAGGGGGTACAATCGGTGATTGGGGAGGGTGTTACAGTCAGTGATCGGGGAGGGAGTTACAGTCAGTGATCGGGGAGGATTTACAGTCGGTGATCGGGGAGGGGGATTACAGTCGGTGATCGGGGAGGGGGTTACAGTCGATGATCAGGAAGAGGGTTACAGTCGGTGATCGGGGAGGGGGCTACAGTCGGTGATCAGTGAGGGTGTTACAGTCGGTGATCGGGGAGGGGGCTACAGTCGGTGGTCTGGGAGGGGGTTACATTCTGTGATTGGGGACGGGGTTACATTCGTTGATCGGGGTGTGGGTTACATTCGGTGATCGGGCAGGGGGTTACAGTCAGTGATCGGGGAGCGGGCTTCAGTCGGTGATCGGGGAGTGGGGTCACAGTCGGTGATCGTAGAGGGGGTTACAGTCAGTGATCGGGGAGGGGGGTTACAGTCGGCGATCGGGGAGGAGGTTACAGTCGGTGATCGGGTAGGAGGTTACAGTCGGTGATCTGGGAGGGGGTTACTGTCAGTGATCGGGGAGGGGGCTACAGTCGGTGATCAGGGAGTGGGGTTACTGTCGGTGATCGGGGAGGGGGGTTACAGTCAGTGCTCGGGGAGTGGGGTACAGTCGGTGATTGGTGAGGTGGTTACAGTCGGTGATTGGGGAGGGGTTTATAGTCAGTGATCAGGGAGGGGGCTAGAGTTGGTGATCGGGGAGTGGGTTACAGTCGGTGATCGGGGAGGGGGTTACAGTCAGTGATTGGGGAAGGGTTTACAGTCGGCGATCATGGAGGGAAGTTACAGTCGGTGATCACGGAGGGAGTGGGTTATAGTTGGTGATAGGGCAGGGTGTTACAGTCGGTGATCGGGGAGGTGGTTACAGGTGGTGATCGCAAAGGGTGTTACAGTCAGCGGTCGGGGAGGGGGTTACTGTCGGTGATCAGGGAGGTGGTTAGTGATCGGGGATGGGGTTACAGTCAGTGATCAGGGAGGTGGTTACAGTCTGTGATCGGGGAGGGCGTTACATTCGGTGATCGGGGAGGGTGTTACAGTCAGTGATCGGGGAGGGGGTTACAGTCGGTGATCGGGCAGGGGTTTACAGTCGGTGATCGGGGACGATAAATGGGGAGGGGGTTACAGTCAGTGATCGGGGAGGGGGGTTTACAGTCGGTGATCGGAGGAGGGGGTTGCAGTCTGGTGATCGGGGAGGGGGTTACATTCTGTGATTGGGGACGGGGTTACATTCGTTGATCGGGGAGGGCGTTACATTCGGTGATCGGGGAGGGGGTTACAGTCAGTGATCGGGGGATGGGGTTACATTCGGTGATTGGGGCGTGTTTTACATTCAGTGATCGGGGGAGGGGGGTTACTGTCGGTGATCGGGCAAGGGTTTACAGTCGGTGATCGGGGAGCGGGCTACAGTCGGTGATCGAGGAGTGGGGTCACATTTGGTGATCGGAGAGGGGGGTTACAGTCAGTGATCGGGGAGGGGGGTTACAGTCGGTGATCAGGGAGGAGGTTACAGTCGGTGATCTGGGAGGGGCGGCTTACAGTCAGTGATCGGGGAGGGGGCTACAGTCGGTTATCGGGGAGCGGGGTTACTGTCGGTGATCGGGGGGAGGGGTTTTTTCAGTCAGTGATCGGGGAGTGGGGTACAGTCGGTGATTGGTGAGGGGGGTTACAGTCGGTGATTGGGAGGGGTTTATAGTCAGTGATCGGGGAGAGGGGCTAGAGTTGGTGATCGGGGAGTGGGTTTACAGTTGGGTGATCGGTGAGGGGGGTTACAGTCAGTGATTGGGGAGGGTGTTTACAGTCGGCGATCGTGGAGGGAAGTTACAGTCGGTGATCACGGAGTTAGTGGGTTATAGTCGGTGATAGGGCAGGGGTGTTACATGCGATGATCGGGGCGGTGGTTACAGGTGGTGATCGCAGAGCGTGTTACAGTCAGCGATCGGGGGAGGGGGTTAATGTCGGTGATCAGGGGAGGGTGGTTAATGTCAGTGATCGGGGATGGGGTTACAGTCAGTGATCGGGGGAGGGGGTTACAGTCTGTGATTGGGGAGGGAGTTACATTCGGTGATCAGGGAGGGTGTTACAGTCAGTGATCGGGGAGGGGGTTTACAGTCGGTGATCGGGGAGGGGGTTACAGTCGGCGATCGGGGATGGTGTTATATTCAGTGATCGGGGAGAGGGTTACAGTCGGTGATCGGGGAGGGGGTTACAGTTGATGATCAGGAGGGGTTTACAGTCAGTGATCTGGGAGGGGTTTGCTGTCAGTGATTGGGGAGGGGGTTTACACAGTCGGTGATCAGGGCGGGATTTACAGTCAGTGATCGGGAGCGGGGTTGCAGTCAGCAATCGGGGAGGGGATTACAGTCTGTGATCGGGGAGGGGGTTACAGTCAGTGATCGGGGAGGGGACGACAGTCGGTGATCGGGGAGGGGTGTTACAGTCAGTGATTGGGGAGGGTGCTACAGTCAGCGATCGGGGAAGGGGCTACAGTCAGTGATCGGGGTGGGTGTTGCAGTCCTGTGATTGGGGAAGGGAGGTACAGTCGGTGATCTGGGAAGGGGGTACAATCGGTGATTGGGGAGGGTGTTACAGTCAGTGATCGGGGAGGGAGTTACAGTCAGTGATCGGGGAGGATTTACAGTCGGTGATCGGGGAGGGGGATTACAGTCGGTGATCGGGGAGGGGGTTACAGTCGATGATCAGGAAGAGGGTTACAGTCGGTGATCGGGGAGGGGGGCTACAGTCGGTGATCAGTGAGGGTGTTACAGTCGGTTGATCGGGGAGGGGGCTACAGTCGGTGGTCTGGGAGGGGGGTTACATTCTGTGATTGGGGGACGGGGTTACATTCGTTGATCGGGGTGTGGGTTACATTCGGTGATCGGGCAGGGGGTTACAGTCAGTGATCGGGGAGCGGGCTTCAGTCGGTGATCGGGGAGTGGGGGTCACAGTCGGTGATCGTAGAGGGGGTTACAGTCAGTGATCGGGGAGGGGGGTTACAGTCGGCGATCGGGGAGGAGGTTACAGTCGGTGATCGGGTAGGGAGGTTACAGTCGGTGATCTGGGAGGCGGTTACAGTCAGTGATCGGGGAGGGGGGCTACATTCGGTGATCGGGGAGGGGGGTTACTTTCGGCAATCGGGGGAGGGGGGTTACAGTCAGTGATCGGGGAGTTGGGTACAGTCGGTGATTGGTGAGGGGGTTACAGTCGGTGATCTGAGAGTGCGTTAAAGTCGGTGTTCGGCGAGGTGGTTACAGACAGTGATCGGGGAGGGATTACAGTCGGTCATCGGGGAGGGGGTTAAAGTCAGTGATCGCGGAGGGGTTACAGTCGGTGATCAGGGAGGGGGTTACATTTGGTGATCGGGGAGGCAGTTACAGTCGGTGATCGGGGAGTGGGATTACAGTCGGTGATCGAGGAGGGGGTTACAGTCAGTGATTGGGGAGGGGGTTACAGTCGGTGATCAGGGACGGGTTACATTCGGTGATCGGGGAGGGGGGTTACATTAGTTGATCGGGGAGGGGATTACAGTCAGTGATCAGGGAGGGGATTACAGTCAGTGACCGGGCAGGGGGTTACAACCGGTGATCGGAGAGCGGGCTACATTCAGTGATCGGGGTGTGGGGTCACAGTCGGTGATCGGAGAAGGGGGTTACAGTCAGTGATCGGGGAGGGGGGGTTACATTTGGCGATCGGGGAGGGTGTTACAGTCGGTGATCGGGGACGATGTTACAGTCGGGTGATCGGGGAGGGGATTACAGTCAGTGATCGGGGAGTGGGGTACAGTCGGTGATTGGTGAGGGGGTTAATGTCGGTGATTGGGGAGGGGGTTACAGTCAGTGATCGGGGAGGGGGCTACAGTTGGTGATCTGGGAGGTGGTTACAGTTGGTGATTGGGGAGGGGGTTACAGTCAGTGATCGGGGAGGGGATTACAGTCGGCGATCGCGCATGAAATTTACAGTCGGTGATCATGATGGGAGTGGGTTACAGTCGGTGATAGGGCAGGGTGTTACAGTCAGTGATCGGGGAGTTGGGTACAGTCGGTGATTGGTGAGGGGGTTACAGTCGGTGATCTGAGAGTGCGTTAAAGTCGGTGTTCGGCGAGGTGGTTACAGACAGTGATCGGGGAGGGATTACAGTCGGTCATCGGGGAGGGGGTTAAAGTCAGTGATCGCGGAGGGGTTACAGTCGGTGATCAGGGAGGGGGTTACATTTGGTGATCGGGGAGGCAGTTACAGTCGGTGATCGGGGAGTGGGATTACAGTCGGTGATCGAGGAGGGGGTTACAGTCAGTGATTGGGGAGGGGGTTACAGTCGGTGATCAGGGACGGGGTTACATTCGGTGATCGGGGAGGGGGTTACATTAGTTGATCGGGGAGGGGGTTACAGTCAGTGATCGGGGAGGGGATTACCGTCAGTGACCGGGCAGGGGGTTACAACCGGTGATCGGAGAGCGGGCTACATTCAGTGATCGGGGTGTGTGGTCACAGTCGGTGATCGGAGAGGGGGTTACAGTCAGTGATCAGGGAGGGGGGTTACATTCGGCGATCGGGTAGGGTGTTACAGTCGGTGATCGGGGACGATGTTACAGTCGGTGATCGGGGAGGGGATTACAGTCAGTGATCGGGGAGTGGGGTACAGTCGGTGATTGGTGATGGGGTTAATGTCGGTGATTGGGGAGGGGGTTACAGTCAGTGATTGGGGAGGGGGCTACAGTTGGTGATCTGGGAGGTGGTTACAGTTGGTGATTGGGGAGGGGGTTACAGTCAGTGATCGGGGAGGGGTTTACAGTCGGCGATCGCGCAGGGAATTTACAGTCGGTGATCACGATGGGAGTGGGTTACAGTCGGTGATAGGGCAGGGTGTTACAGTCGGTGATCGGGGAGGGTCTTACAGGTGGTGAGCGCAGAGGGTGTTACAGTCAGCGATCGGGGACGGGGTTACTGTCGGTGATCAGGGAGGGGGTTACTGTCGGTGATCTGGGAGGGTGTTACAGTCAGTGATCGGGGAGGGGGTTACAGTCTGTGATTGGGGAGGGGATTACATTCGGTGATTGGGGAGGGTGTTACAATCAGTGATCGGGGAGGGGGTTACAGTCGGTGATCGGGCAGGGGGTTACAGTCAGTGATTGAGGAGGGGGCTACAGTCGGTGATCGGGGAGTGGGGTTACAGTTGATAATTGGGTAGGGGGATAGAGTCAGTGATCGGGGAGGAGGTTACAGTTGGTGATCGGGGAGGGGGTTACAGTCGGTGATCGGGGATGGTGTTACAGTCAGTGATCGGGGAGGGGGTTACAGTCGGTGAGCCTGGAGGGAGTTACAGTCGATGATCAGGGAGCGTTTACATTCAGTGATCAGGGAGGGGGTTGCAGTCAGTGATTGGGGACGGATTACAGTCGGTGATCGGGGAAGGGTTACAGTGGGTGATCGGGGATGGGTTACAGTCTGTGATCGGGGAGGGGGTTACAAACGATGATCAGGGAGGGGGTTACAGTCAGTGATCGGGGAGGGGGTTTCAGTCAGTGATTGGGGAGGAGTTGCAGTCGGTGATCGGTGAGGGATTACAGTCGGTGATCGGGGAGGGGGGTTACAGTCGCTGATCGGGGAGGTGGTTACACTCAGTGATCGGGGAGGGGGTTCATTTGGTGATCAGTGCGGGGGTTACAGTCTGTGATCGGGGAGAGGGTTACAGTCGGAGATCAGCAAGGGGGCTACAGTCGGTGATCGGGGGGGTTACATTCGGTGATCGGGGAGGGGGGTACGGTCGCTGATCGGGGCGGGGTTTACAGTCAGTGATTGGGGAGGGGGGTTACATTCGGCGATTGGGGAGGGGATTACTGTCGGTGATCGGGGAGGGGGTTACAGTCAGTGATCGGGGAGGGGACTACAGTCGGTGATCGGGGAGGGGTGTTACAGTCAGTGATTGGGGAGGGGGCTACAGTCAGTGATCGGGGAAGGGGTTACAGTCAGTGATCGGGGTGGGTGTTGCAGTCTGTGATTGGGGAAGGGGGTACAGTCGGTGATCGGGGAAGGGGGTACAGTCGGTGATTGGGGAGGGTGTTACAGTCAGTGATTGGGGAGGGAGTTACAGTCAGTGATCGGGGAGGATTTACAGTCGGTGATCGGGGAGGGGGATTACAGTTGGTGATCGGGGAGCGGGTTACAGTCGGTGATCGGGGAGGGGGTTACAGTCGGTGATCGGGGAGGGGGTTCCAATCGGTGAACGGGGAGGGGGTTACAGTCGGTGATCAGGGAGGGGGTTACAATCAGAGATCGGGGAGGAGGTTACATTCGGTGATCGGGCAGGGGGTTACAGTCAGTGATCGCGGAGGGGGCTATAGTCGGTGATCGGGGAGTGGGGTTACAGTCGATAATTGGGTCGGGGGATAGAGTCAGTGATCGGGGAGGGGGTTACAGTTGGTGATCGGGGAGGGGATTACATTCAGTGATCGGGGATGGTGTTACAGTCAGTGATCGGGGAGGGGGTTACAGTCGGTGATCGGGGATGGTGTTACAGTCAGTGATCGGGGAGGGGATTACAGTCGGTGATCGGGGAGGGGGTTACAGTCGCTGATCGGGGAGGTGGTTACAATCAGTGATCGGGGAGGGGGGTTACATTCGGCTATCGGGGAGGGGATTACAGTCTGTGATCGGGGAGGGGGTTACAGTCAGTGATCGGGGAGGGGACGACAGTCGGTGATCGGGGAGGGGTGTTACAGTCAGTGATTGGGGAGGGTGCTACAGTCAGCGATCGGGGAAGGGGCTACAGTCAGTGATCGGGGTGGGTGTTGCAGTCTGTGATTGGGGAAGGGGGTACAGTCGGTGATCTGGGAAGGGGGTACAATCGGTGATTGGGGAGGGTGTTACAGTCAGTGATCGGGGAGGGAGTTACAGTCAGTGATCGGGGAGGATTTACAGTCGGTGATCGGGGAGGGGGATTACAGTCGGTGATCGGGGAGGGGGTTACAGTCGATGATCAGGAAGAGGGTTACAGTCGGTGATCGGGGAGGGGGCTACAGTCGGTGATCAGTGAGGGTGTTACAGTCGGTGATCGGGGAGGGGGCTACAGTCGGTGGTCTGGGAGGGGGTTACATTCTGTGATTGGGGACGGGGTTACATTCGTTGATCGGGGTGTGGGTTACATTCGGTGATCGGGCAGGGGGTTACAGTCAGTGATCGGGGAGCGGGCTTCAGTCGGTGATCGGGGAGTGGGGTCACAGTCGGTGATCGTAGAGGGGGTTACAGTCAGTGATCGGGGAGGGGGGTTACAGTCGGCGATCGGGGAGGAGGTTACAGTCGGTGATCGGGTAGGAGGTTACAGTCGGTGATCTGGGAGGGGGTTACTGTCAGTGATCGGGGAGGGGGCTACAGTCGGTGATCAGGGAGTGGGGTTACTGTCGGTGATCGGGGAGGGGGGTTACAGTCAGTGCTCGGGGAGTGGGGTACAGTCGGTGATTGGTGAGGTGGTTACAGTCGGTGATTGGGGAGGGGTTTATAGTCAGTGATCAGGGAGGGGGCTAGAGTTGGTGATCGGGGAGTGGGTTACAGTCGGTGATCGGGGAGGGGGTTACAGTCAGTGATTGGGGAAGGGTTTACAGTCGGCGATCATGGAGGGAAGTTACAGTCGGTGATCACGGAGGGAGTGGGTTATAGTTGGTGATAGGGCAGGGTGTTACAGTCGGTGATCGGGGAGGTGGTTACAGGTGGTGATCGCAAAGGGTGTTACAGTCAGCGGTCGGGGAGGGGGTTACTGTCGGTGATCAGGGAGGTGGTTAGTGATCGGGGATGGGGTTACAGTCAGTGATCAGGGAGGTGGTTACAGTCTGTGATCGGGGAGGGCGTTACATTCGGTGATCGGGGAGGGTGTTACAGTCAGTGATCGGGGAGGGGGTTACAGTCGGTGATCGGGCAGGGGTTTACAGTCGGTGATCGGGGAGGGGGCTACAGTCGGTGATCGGGGAGTGGGGTTACAGTCGATAAATGGGGAGGGGGTTACAGTCAGTGATCGGGGAGGGGGTTTACAGTCGGTGATCGGGGAGGGGGTTGCAGTCGGTGATCGGGGAGGGGGTTACATTCTGTGATTGGGGACGGGGTTACATTCGTTGATCGGGGAGGGCGTTACATTCGGTGATCGGGGAGGGGGTTACAGTCAGTGATCGGGGATGGGGTTACATTCGGTGATTGGGGCGTGTTTTACATTCAGTGATCGGGGAGGGGGTTACTGTCGGTGATCGGGCAAGGGTTTACAGTCGGTGATCGGGGAGCGGGCTACAGTCGGTGATCGAGGAGTGGGGTCACATTTGGTGATCGGAGAGGGGGTTACAGTCAGTGATCGGGGAGGGGGGTTACAGTCGGTGATCAGGGAGGAGGTTACAGTCGGTGATCTGGGAGGGGGCTACAGTCAGTGATCGGGGAGGGGGCTACAGTCGGTTATCGGGGAGCGGGGTTACTGTCGGTGATCGGGGAGGGGTTTTTCAGTCAGTGATCGGGGAGTGGGGTACAGTCGGTGATTGGTGAGGGGGTTACAGTCGGTGATTGGGGAGGGGTTTATAGTCAGTGATCGGGGAGGGGGCTAGAGTTGGTGATCGGGGAGTGGGTTACAGTTGGTGATCGGTGAGGGGGTTACAGTCAGTGATTGGGGAGGTGTTTACAGTCGGCGATCGTGGAGGGAAGTTACAGTCGGTGATCACGGAGTTAGTGGGTTATAGTCGGTGATAGGGCAGGGTGTTACATGCGATGATCGGGGCGGTGGTTACAGGTGGTGATCGCAGAGCGTGTTACAGTCAGCGATCGGGGAGGGGGTTAATGTCGGTGATCAGGGAGGTGGTTAATGTCAGTGATCGGGGATGGGGTTACAGTCAGTGATCGGGGAGGGGGTTACAGTCTGTGATTGGGGAGGGAGTTACATTCGGTGATCAGGGAGGGTGTTACAGTCAGTGATCGGGGAGGGGGTTTACAGTCGGTGATCGGGGAGGGGGTTACAGTCGGCGATCGGGGATGGTGTTATATTCAGTGATCGGGGAGAGGGTTACAGTCGGTGATCGGGGAGGGGGTTACAGTTGATGATCAGGGAGGGGTTTAC